>NW_027414858.1:0-14091 GCF_964106895.1 Numenius arquata
CCCAGTGCTGGGGCCACCAACAGCAGAAAGCCATGGAGCTGTTGGAGTGGGGCCAGAGGAGGCCACGGAGATGCTGGGAGGGCTGGAGCCCCTCTGCTGGGAGGACAGGCTGAGAGAGTTGGGGGGGTTCAGCCTGGAGAAGAGAAGGCTCCTGGAAGACCTTCGAGCCCCTTCCAGTCCCTCAAGGGGCTCCAGGAAAGCTGGGGAGGGACTCTGGATGAGGGAGGGGAGCCATAGGAGGAAGGGGAAGGGTTTGACACTGACAGAGGGGAGATTGAGATGAGATCTGGGGAAGAACTTCTTTGCTGTGAGGGTGGTGAGAGCCTGGCCCAGGTTGCCCAGAGAAGCTGTGGCTGCCCCATCCCTGGAGGGGTTCAAGGCCAGGCTGGAGGGGGCTTGGAGAAACCTGGTCTGGTGGGAGGTGTCTCCCCATCATGGAACTGGATGATCTTGAAGGTCCCTTCCCACCCAAACCCTTCTGCGATTCTATGATTATGTTCCTTATCCCCAAACTGCTGAAACTGGGGCCCTTCCTGATGGAGGCAGCTCAGTCAATCCAGCTTTCTGGAGCCAGTTTGCACCAGTCCCCTCTGCTCACTGGTTTGTTTGGAGTTCTCACCGCTCACAGGAGGGCTCAGCACCAGATGGGGGGTCTCCAGCCTGGGGGGTGCCCACTCCTGCACCCTCCTCACCTCCTGCCCAGTCTCCCCAAATGCAGCCCCCGGCCCTACCAGGCTTCCCTCTTGTCACCCCCCCATGGTTCTGGCTTGGGGGTGACGGACCCCGTCCCGCTCACCAGGATCCCGTACTGTCCCTGGATGAAGTCGGTGGCCTCGCGGGAGGGGCCGCGGATGTCACGCAGCTGCCGGGGCTCCCGCTTGACCTTGGGCACAGCCGGCACCTTGTCCATGAACTTCAGCTTCGTCCTCTCCGGGAAGGTGATACCTACCGGGAGACAGGCGTGTGACGGTCACCGTCCCCAGGACACCCCGGTGCAGGGGGGTGCAGGCGGCAGGAGATCGGGGGTGCCCCCGCCATCCCCGGGCCGGGGGGCGTGTGTGTGTGTGTCTCCCCCCGTTCATCCCCCTTACCGCTGTAGTCCGGGGGCAGCACGTACTTCTTGAGGCCCGCCCGGGGGACGGTGACGCCGCCAGGACCTGAGGGAGAGAGCGGGGGCTTAGAGCGGAGCCTGATGCAACGGGAGGGGGTCACGGGAGCGGCCCCGTTTCCCGGGGGTGGGTCCGGACCCCCACCCCTGGACCCCAACATCCCCCCCCGGCCACCACAGCCGACCCGGGACTCCCAGACCCCAACGCCTCCCGGTTAATTCGGGAGGAAGCCCGGCCATCCCGATACCGGAGCCCCCCAACCCCCCGGCTCGTCCCCCACCGGGACCCATGCGCCCGGACACGCTCTTCCCCGTCCGCCCCGAAGCCCCCCCATGGCGGTCAGCGGCCCCGGAGGCCCCTTGGAGCTTCCCCTCAGGCTGCCCTGACCTCCTCCAACCGGCAGCAGTGGCAGGAGCCGCCATCGCCACATCGCGGGGCCGCGCCGCCGCCCGGCCGGAAGTACCCGTAGGGCGCCGCCATGCGGTCCGAGCGCGGGGCCGTCCGGAGGGGGACACTTCCGGTACCCGGTCCTTCCCGGCGGCAAACCCCCCCCGGAAACGCGGAGGGGAACATTAGTTCCGGGTGGGCCCGGCACCGTGGGAACCCCACCGTGTCCTTCCACGGTGTCCCCCCCGGTGTCGGGCAGGGTCCCCACTCCGCCTCCGTGTCCCGTCGAGGCTCCCGTGGCCGCCTTAAGGATCAATGAGTCGCTGTAGGTGGAAGAGAGCAGCCCACGGGGTTACTTTGTACCAGGAACGGCACATTCCATAGAAATTAGGAAGTTTGCCGAGGAGTTTTCTCTCTCTCTCTCTCTCTCTCTGTCCCTCTCTCTCCCTCGGTGGCTACCACCCTGAGAACTCCTTGCCCCTTTGATGGACCCTGAGCCCTTCCCTTCCTCCCAAAGCCGCAGCGCTCGCGGGGTCCCACATGGGCTGTCCCTGCTGGGAGCGACCAGCTTCCTGGGATAGAACGGGCTGGGGATAGTCCTGGTGTATTTTACCAGGCAGCGCTACAGGCTGGGGGCAGAGTGGCTGGAAAGCTGCCCAGCAGAAAAGGACCTGGAGGTGTTGGTGGCCAGCCGGCTGAACATGAGCCAGCAGTGTGCCCAGGTGGCCAAGAAAGCCAACGGCATCCTGGCCTGTATCAGGAACAGCGTGGCCAGCAGGAGCAGGGCAGTGATGGTCCCCCTCTGTACTGGGCACTGGTGAGGCCTCCCCTCGAGGGCTGTGCTCAGTTCTGGGCCCCTCACTCCAGGAAGGACATTGAGCTGCTGGAGCGTGTCCAGAGGAGAGCCACCAAGCTGGTGAGGGGTCTGGAGAACAAGTCATACGAGGAGAGGCTGAGGGAACTGGGCATGTTTAGTTTGGAGAAGAGGAGGCTGAGGGGGGACCTCATTGCCCTCTACAACTCCCTGAAAGGAAGGTGTAGAGAGGTGGGTGTTGGCCTCTTCTCCCAAGGGAATAACGGCAGGACCAGAGGAAACGGTCTGAAGTTGGGGCAGGGGAGGTTTAGATTAGATATCAGGAAGAATTACTTTCCTGAGAGGGTGGTCAGGCACTGGAACAGCCTGCCCAGGGAGGTGGTGGAGTCTCCATCCCTGGAGGTATTTAAGAAACATGTAGACGTGGCACTTCAGGACATGCTCTAGCGCCCGAGACTGTTGGGTTGTGCCTGTTTGTGGGTGGGTGTGGGGTGTGGGTGTGGGTGTTTGTTTTGTGTGGGTTTTTGTTTTGGTTTTGGTGTTTGGGTGGTTTTTTTTGTTTGGTTTTTTTTTTTTGTGGTTGGACTCCATGATCTCAAAACTCCCTTCCAACCAAGAAGATCCTGTGATTCTGTAGGGAGGGGTCATCGGGTGAGAGAATAATTATTTAAATGACAATAAATCATTGTGGGTTCCTCAAAATGCAACAAACACACACACACACACACAGAGGGGACTGTGCTGCTAATGGCTCTTTATTGCCTTCATGGTGGGTCCGGTGGCCCCACGGTGCCATCAGTAGGTGCTGAAGACGGCCTGGATGTGTTCCCCGTCTGTCGGTTTGTAGGTGCCGACCCCTGCGGTGGAGGGACGGGGGTGAGACCCTGCCCCCATGCCCCCCCCCCATCACGCGCCCCCCCCACCAGGCCGGGCTGCCCACCTTCCTGCAGGGCGTCCTGCCCACTGAGGAACTGCCAGTAGGTCCTGTCCTCTGGGTTGGCCGCCAGCCCATGGATGGAGACCACCATGGGGCCCCAGGACGTCTGCTCCGTCCGGAAGCTGTCGGGGAGATGGGTGGGCTCAGGGGCCGGTGGTGGGGGAAGCCATCAGCCTCCCCTCTACCCTCCCTGGTTCTCACCGAAAGAACTGGGGTTCCTCCTTCTCGGCTTCCTGCAGCACCTTGAGCAACGTGGAGCCCTCTGGGACCGACACGGAGATGGATTCGTTGAAGTGCTTGCCCTGCAGCTTGTTGATGATGGAGTAGTGCACCTGGATGAGGGCTGGTGGGAGGGGAGAGGGGCAAGGTGGGCACCCGACACAATGCCACGGGGGCACCGAGCATGACTGTCACAGAATCACAGGATCCCAGAATGATATGGGGCTGGAAGGGACCTCTGGAGACCATCTCCTCCAACCCCCTGCCAGAGCAGGTCCACCCAGAGCAGGTCCCACAGGAACATGTCCACGTGAGTTTGGAATGTCTCCAGAGATGGAGACTCCCCCACCTCTCTGGGCAGCCTCTGCCAGGGCTCTGCCACCCTCACAGGAAAGAAGTTCCTCGTCATGTTGAGATGGAACTTCTTATGGTCAAGTTTGTGCCCGTTCCCTCTTGTCCTGTCCCTGGGCACCACTGAAAAAAGACTGGCCCCATCCTCCTGACACCCACCCCTTAAGTATTTACAGGCGTTGATCAGATCCCCCCTCAGTCTTCTCTTCTCCAGACTAAACAGACCCAAGTCCCTCAGCCTTTCCTCAGCAGAGAGATGCTCCAAGCCCCTCATCATCTTTGTAGCCCTCTGCTGCACCCTCTCCAGCAGTTCCCTGTCCTTCTGGAACTGGGGAGCCCAGAACTGGTCCCAGTGCTCCAGATGGGGCCTCCCCAGGGCAGAGCAGAGGGGGAGGATGACCTCCCTCCACCTGCTGGTCACACTCTTCCTGATGCCCCCCAGGATGCCATTGGCCTTTTTGGCCACCAGGGCACACTGCTGGCTCATGGGCATCCTGTTGTCCACCAGGACTCCCAGGTCTTTCTCCTCAGAGCTGCTCTCCAGCAGGTCACCCCCAACCTGTCCTGGTGGGGGGGGTTATTCCTCCCCCAGGGGCAGCACCCTACACTGGCCCTTGTTGATTTTCATCAGGTCCTCCCCACGGGGTCTGGAGGGGCTCCGGGTGGGAGCTGCCGTACCTCTGTAATCCTCGGTTGGAACCAGCTTTGGGGACTGTTGGCTTGGGGACATCCTGCTGCTGGTGGCACAGTTCAGGCTAGCTGCTTCCAGGTAGGATTTGCCCACCAGGGCCGGCAGGACCTGGGCGATGGCCATGGGCTGGCGGTAGTCATGGCTGTAGACCACGGAGAAAGCCTGGGCGCAATCCCACTCCCGAGGGGCGTAAAACTTTTCCGTGGAGCCCAGCGCCTACGGAGGAAGGTGGGAAGTGGGGTGAGCAGCCCCGGGAGCGGAACCCCCGGGCAGCCGTGGCCCTGCGGCACCCACCGTACCTGCAGGGCGAGCCCCATGCTGTAGATGTTGCCCATCATGCCATCCCTGTTCTCCTGCTCGTCCAGGAAGCCGTCGGCCACCACCGACACCGCCTCCCAGAGCAGGTCCCGTAAGTCTCCGAGGTCCGTCTGATCGTAGGTGCACGCCATGGCCAGTGCCGCCACGGCACGGGTGTCTGCGGGACCCCAGTGTCACCTCCAAGCCCCCCAGGAGCGGGGCTTTGCCAACAGAGGGGACACGGTTGGGGACGGAGGGGTCCCTTACCCACGGAGAGGCGGCTTGAGGGGCTCAGCACTTGCTTGGCCAGGGCCATGGATGCCTCTTCGTAGTGGCCCGTCCGCCCCAGGCACAAGCCCAGGGTGTCCAGGCTCAAGCTGTACAGTGTGGTCTTGGGGACGCCGTCCACGTCTGCAAAACACACAGTGTGGTGACCTGGAGGGACATTTTCCCTCCCCCCCCTAGCCCCGCTTTCTCCCTGCCGTCCCGTCGTACCCATGCTGGCCATCTCCTCCTCGGTTTTCTTCTCCAGGATGTGGAGGAGGTCGACGGTCTGCCCCAGGGCATGGACGTGCTGGGGGTTCTGGCAGGAGGAGAGGAGGGCCAGCACGGACAAAGCCACCTGGCCCGAGGTCATGTCTGTGGGGACAAGAGAGCAGCCGGCACGTGCCGGGGAACAGGACGGACCTGGCACCCCCGAGAGCCGGCAGGGCAGGGTCTGCCATGGTTAGGTGCCCCCCTTGCCCCCTCCTTACCCTTGTGGGCTTTCTTCACGGCCTCCTCCTTTATCTCCTGGAGCAGCCACTTGTGGGTGCCACCGTCGGTGGCCCCGGCCAGGTTCATGGCCAGCAGGACGCTGGGGTTCGGCGGCTCCTTCATGTTGACGGAGTCCTCCAGGCGTTGGAGCAGCTCAGAGACCAGTTGGTCCGGGGCAACTGGAAGGACCCCCCCCCCAGGTCACTGGGGTCCCCACCTCCCCTCCACGCGACCCCTGGTGGGACTCCTGGTCTCTCCGGTGCCTCCACGGTGGGGCTGAGACTCACCGCAGCTGTGGGTGGCCGTGCCACCCACCAGGGCCAGCAGGACCCCGATGGTGAAAGCCACGGGGAGCATCTTCTTGTTCTCGGGGGTGAGTAGATCCGTTCGTCTCTCCGGGCGTCCTCTCCCCTGCTTTTAGCTGCTCCCGGTGTCCTTCTCCCGTCACCCGCCCTCCCGCAGCCGCCCCGGCACTGCCAACCACCGGCTTATCTGTGTGCCCGAGGGTGTCAAACGGAGTCGGAGGGTGACGGCTGCGGGGTCAGTGATTTTCCATCGGAAGGCAGTGACATCACCCAGGGACCAGTTGAACGCCCCTGGGTTCACCGGGACGGGTGGGATCCATCCCAGGGCAGGGAAGGAGCTGGTGGGTGTCACAGCAGGACCCCCCCACCCACCCCAGGGGCGCCTAAGGAAGTCCTCGCTGGCTGGAAGCTCCCCAAAAGTCTGCAAACTTACGGGGATGGGCTTGTACTTCCCAAGAAACCCTGTTAGTTTAACCTCAGTGCCAGGAAAAAAAAAAACCAATGGAGAAGGTTATCCCGGGTGCTATCAACAAGGATTGGAAGGACGATGCCACCACCAGGCACGGCCAGCACGGGGACAACGAAGGGGAAGTCCCCCGTCTGACCCGTTCCGATGTCCTGCCACGACAAGGTCACCCGCCTCGTGGGTGACGGGAAGGAGGTGGATGTGGTTTTCCTGGATTTTCAGGAAAGGTTTTTTGGGATCCTGGCCCTCCCAGCATCCTGCTGGACAAAGGTGTCCGGCGTTGGGTGAAGAACTGGCTGGACGGGGGGGCGCTCAGAGGGGTGCAGGGACTGGGGGTACAGCTGGGGACCAGTCACTGCAGCCAAACGGCCCCCCAGCTCTTACTGGTGATAAACTGGGAGGTGCTGGTGACTCTCTCAAGGGACAAGAGCCCCGTGGAGGGATCTGGCTGGATGGGAGCTTTTGGAGAATCACCAGTTGCAGGGAATTTAACAAGAATAAATGGTTGTTTCTGCACCTGGGGTGGAGTGTACTGGTGGGGACCTTCCTTACTGGTGTGGGTGACCACTGGGGCAGCCGTGGGGCGAGCAGGACGTGGGGGCTCGGGGGCAGCTTGGGGTCCACCAACTGGGTCATCTTCTGCCCCCAGGCTGCTCGCCATGGGGTGCTGGGGGCTGCAGGGGGAGAGGGTCTGGCCAGTGCCTGTCTCAGTGTCCCCACGGTGTCCCATGTCACCCCTTCCCCCGCCTGCTGCCCCGAGCCTGGTGGCACCAGGATGGGGAGAGCAGGCTGGGGGTCCCTGGGTGAGCCATGTGTCCCCTCGTCCCTGGGGAGGGCAGGCTGGGGGTCCCTGGGCGAGCCATGTGTCCCCTCGTCCCAGCTCATCTCGAGGGACAGGGGTCAGTGCCCCTCCGTGCCTCAGTTTCCCCAGAGGCTCTGCAGTGGGAGGGTGCCCTGAGGACACTCTTGTCACCCTGTGTCTGGGGACCAGCCTGCTTTTGGGGTGGTGGGGGCAACACATGGCCAGAGATTGTCCCCCAACTTCTCCATTACCCCCCAGGAAGGGACAGGGACCAGGGGAAGGAGCAGGGACAGGGACAGGGACCGGGATCCTTGGTTTGCCCTCCCCCTTCCCCCCCAGGAGGAGGAGATCTTTGCGGAGATGGGTCCCAGGTGGGTGCTTGGGGCTGGCAGGGACCACCTGGCCTCCCATTGGGAGACCCACAGCCGCCCACCTCGGCCCAGGTGTAAAAGCCATCATTGGGGCTGCCCCTCCTCTTCCTTCTCCTCCATCACGATGAAGGCTCTCGGGAGAAGGTGGTTTCTGCTCCTTCTTGTGGCCACAGCTTGGGCACAGGACGCCCTGGGTAAGGTGGGGGGTGGTTGGGGGGTGTGTGTGTGTTTTGGGGGGGTCCTGCTGGAATCTGGCTGCCCTCCCTGGGGAGGGGGAGCGGGCAGTGCCCCCCTGGGTGGGCATGGGTGACACCTGGCTGCCAGCAGAGGGGGACCATGGTGTCTTCTTCACCCCAGGAAGGGCAGGTCTGAAGGTCAGGCTGCCTCGAGCACCAGGTTTGGGGCTGAAAAGCCAGATCCAGAGCTGGGGGGTGGGGGCGGTGAGTGTCCTGCATCTGCCTCATCTCCCCGTGGGGACCCTTCAGGAGCATCACGGCCATGAGGTGACATCACAAAGTGGCTCAACTCCCCAGGGCCACCTCCTTCCCTGTAAATGCTAAAATGGGGGGGGGGGGGGGGGAAACTTGAGGGGACATCTGAGCCGGGGGCTCGCTCCCCTGGGAGCAGGCAAACTGGGAATCCCTGGCAAGCTGGCTCAGCCCTCCTGCCCCATCTCCTTGCTCTGCCTCAGTCTCGGTGACATGTGGCCACTGGTGGCTTTCGGTGGCGGTGCCGGCTGGCCTCCTGGGGAGCCGCGTGGCTGACAGGGAGCTGACGTTGGGATCCGGCTGCGGGGTGACCAGCGCTGATGGGGACAGGTACCGGCTGGAGCACCCCCTCCTGAGCTGCGGGACCACCCTGGAGGTAAGGAGCTGGGGGTGACCACCTGAAATGGAGGTGCTGTGGCAGCGTGGGTCCTCCTTGGGGCAGGTGGGACGGGGTGGGGGACAGCGTGTCCCACAGGGAAGGGACAGCATCAGGACATCCTTGGCCATGACTGCTTGAAGCCCCCCATGGTTGGGAAAGAAACCTCATGGGATGAGCGAGGTGGGTCCTCCACCACCACCCATCACCCCGAGGTGTCCCTCCCATCGTTGTCACCGCACCCATATGTGCTGGCTGAGCTCCAGAGCTGGAACCCCAGGTCTTGTGGTCCCCATGGGGGGGGGGGGGGTCCTGGCAGCACCCACGGTGATGCCCACCCTTTGTGCGAGGGTGGGAGCCCTGGTTAAGGTGAGCAGGGCCGTTATTGTTGACCTGAAACCTGGCTCTTGCTGTGGGATGAGGAGCCTTCTGCCTCCTGGGGGGCTGGGGACAGGGAGGGGACACCCTCACTGAGCCGGGTGACACCCCCTCCAGCCCCATGTCTGTTTGTTCCCCCAGTTTCTCCCAGACAGCATCCGCTACAGCAATGTCCTCCGCTACCGCCCCTCGGCCGGGGGGGCCGTGGCTCGTGCCAGACCCTTCTCCCTCCCCGTGGACTGTTACTACCCCAGGTAAGCGGGGGGACACACCACCCCCCCCCCCACCCCTCCCAGAGCTGGGCGAACCCCCCTGTGCCCAGGACCACCATGGGACCCCTCGGTGCAGGAGGGATGCCCACCCGCGGGGGACACGGCAGGCGGGGGTGCCCTGCCTGTCCCCGGGGGCTTGTCACCTCACTTGAGGATGCTCCGTGACGCAGGACGGGCAGCGTTTCCTCGGGGGCCATCCAGCCCACCTGGGTCCCCTTCGGCTCCACCCTCGCCCACCGGAGACGCTTGCGCTTCGCCTTGGATGCGTATGACAGTGAGTTGGGGGGTCCCCAGACCCCCTCAATCCCTTGTGTGATGTTGGGGGGAGAGGGAGGGAGGGCGGGCAGGCCATGGCCCCAGGGTGATGCCGGGGACAACCACCGCCGTGTCCCCTCCAGGTTCCTGGTCCTCCCGCCTGCACCAGCCCACTTATTCCCTGGGGGAGCTCATCAACATCCAGGCGTCGGTGGACGCGGACCCCCGCCTGTCCCTCAGGGTCTTCGTGGACCAGTGCGTGGCCAGTGCCAGCGCGGTGGCCACGCGGCTGAGATACGAGGTCATCGCTGACAACGGGTGAGCGGCCAGGGCTTGGGAGTAGGGTGGTGGCCGCTGTCCCCACATTGCCACGCTGTCCCCGAATTGCCACTCTCCCTCCTCGCTGGGACCCTGTGGGTGGTGACAGAGCACCCCCCGGGGGGGGGGGGGGGGGTAAAGGGTGGGTGTGGGGGGGGTGGCAGTGACCATCTCACCCCCCTCTCCCATCCCGGTAGGTGCCTGCTGGATGGGCAGCTCGGTCGGTCCCGCTTCCTTCCCCAGCGCGGAGACGGTTTCCTCCGCTTCCAGCTGGACACCTTCCTTTTCCCGAACGCCTCCGGTAGCCAGGTCCGTGCCAGCGGGGTCTGGGGGTGCGGGGTGATACCCACCCACCAGTTTGGGGATGGAGTGGCTGGGGGTGAGCGGGGGCTGCTCAGGTGGGGGTGGCAGGAGGATGCTTGTCCCTTGCAGATCTACCTCTGCTGTCACCTGAAGGCTGTGGCAGAGGGGGCTGCCACCGGCAAAGCCTGTTCCTACGACCGTGTGGCAGCCGCCTGGCTCTCCCCGGACGGGGACGACTGCTCGTGCTGTGGCTCCCCGGCTGGCTGCGGGGGCCGGCGGCGGCGCCGGCTGGCTGGCACCGGAGGTAAGAGGACCCCCTCGGTGGCATCCATGAGCCTTACGGAGTGGGGGGACACCTGCACCCAGCAGTGCCTGATGAGCTTCTCTTTGCAGGGCTCCTGGGAGAAGCAAGCATCCGCTTCGGTCCCCTGGGGCTGGTCTCGTCTGTCCCCACGTTGACCTCGGTCCCCATGGAGCCCACCACGTTGTCCTCGGTCCCCACGGAGCCCACCACGTTGACCTCGGTCCCCATGGCACCAGAGCCCACCACATTGACCTCAGTCCCCATGGCACCAGAGCCCACCACAGCATCCCCTCGCCGCCCCTCCGTCCCTGTGGTGCGGGGGGAGAAGAGGGATTCAGGTGAGTTCCAACCACCCCACGGTGCTGGGGGGTGGTTGGGGGTGACCCTGCCGTCCCCCCTCACCCCGCTGCCTCTCCCCACAGGGCTGGCTGTCCCCGGCACCACGCTGGCCATGGTGGCCATGTGCTCCATCATCACTGCCGTGGGCATGGCCGGTTGCTACTGCTCGGTGCGGCGGCACCGGAGAGGGGAGCGGGTGGGGGACCCCGGGGAGCCCCACGCTGTGGCCATGGTCCCCACCCCAGCCAGCGGTCCCCGGGCTCCCCCCAAAACCCCCCCTGCTGCTGGGGACCCTGCCATCGTGTGAACCTCCTTCTTTTAGAAATAAAGCTGTGTCTGAAAGGCTGTGGGGGCCATGTACTCCCCTGGGTGCTGGGGGGGTTTGGGGGGAGGAGGATGTGACATGCCCCCAGTGCCACCAGGACCTTTTTGGGGTGAACACTGGCCTTTCTGGGGGGTGCTACCAGACACCCCACGTTGCCCAGCATAGTGTGGGAAGGAGGGTTGGGTGCCTGGCAAGCATGGTTCCTTGGTAGCCAGCCAATTTGGGGGGGGGGGGGGGCAGAGCGCTGGTAACCCCTCTGCCTGGGCTGGGGGGTGACGGGGGGGGGGGGAAGCATCCCTCTCCAACATGGGGACACCAGCCTGGTGACCTAGTGCCATTCTGCACAGCAGCCACCAGCCCCCTTCCCCTGAGGGTGCTTTGGGGGCGATGGGGGGGGGTGTGTGCCAGGAGCTGGGGCAGTTTGTGGAGAAGGGGGGGGTGGGGGGGGCAAGAACAGGGCTGGGGGGTTGGTTCAGCGTCCCATTTGGGAGCTTGGGGACACCTTGTCTCCTGGGGCTGCGTGGCCATGGGCTGAAGGGGGTCTCGCTGCTCAGTCATGGGGGGGATGGTTCCGGCGGGGGGGGGGGGGGACGGGACGGAAGGGACATGGCTCAGAGGGGCCTTGTACCACTTTCCTTTGGGGGGGGGGGGAAGCCAGCCATGACTGCCCTCGGCTGCCAGCTGGCTATGCCATTGTCACCGTGGAGCCACCATAGGATGATGGTGCGTGAGGGGGGCTTCTTGTCGTCCCCCCCCCCCCCCCCCTTTTCTCCAGACTTCTTGGCTGGACACCCGGGTGTGAAGTCACTGCAGCAGAGAGCAGTTGGCAGGGGACTTGTTGGGGGGGGGGGGGGGGGGGACGGGGGGGACGGGACGGGGATGGGACGGACAGGGACAATGATGACAAAATCTGATTTTTTGGGTTCCCTCTGCCTGTCACCTCCTGCAGCCGGGGACAAGGGACCTTCCTAGGGCTGATGGGCAGCCTCGGGGACCATCCCTGCCTGGGGAGGGGGTGCCGAGGAGGGCTGGTCCCCATAACCTGGGCTGGGGGGGGGGGGGGGGCCCTGCCCGGGCAGGGGTTCAGCTCCCCCCCCCCCCCCCCCCCCCCTCCCCGCAGCGATGCTCTCCGCAGCCCCCAGCTCTGCAGGGAGGAGGTGTTTCGTGCCTAATGGCTTTTGATGGATCTTCTTCCAGGAACTCACTGCAGAGAGCTTTTTTCTTTCTCTTTTTTTTTTTTTTTTTAATTCCTTTCTGAGCCTCCTGTAAACATGGTTCTTGCGCTGGGGCTGGGGGGGGGGGGGGGGGGGGGGGGGGAAGAAGGGGGGGGCAGCTCTTAGCAGGACTTGGGGACACACACACACAGAGTTTGGGGGGTCTTTTAGGGCAGTGTTCTTCTCCTGATCTCCTGACACCCCGCTTTCTTCATCTCCCTTTCGTGTAGCCCTGGGTTGGGGCTCTGAGCATCTTTCCGGGAGGGGGCAACGCTGCCCTTGGACCCCTTCCCTGAATGATGGGGGGGGGGGGGGGGGGGGGGGGGCAACACCGGGCAGCTCCCACGCAACTGGGGGTGCCCTACTTTGCTGCCCCCACAGGTGGGGTGGGAGATGGGGAGGGAAGAAGAGGCAAACCCTCCCCACCCCCTCCCCAAAATCAATCTGCCCCGTGTCCCTCGGCCACCAAGGAGCCTGCGGGATGGGGTGGGGGGGGTGGGGGGGTGTCCATCGGTGGGTCAGGGGTCCACCGGTGGGTCGGGGGGCCGGTCGTGGGTTGGGCGGTGGCCCCCCGGGGATGCTGCCGCAGCCTCTGACATCAGCCGGGATGCGCCAATGGGAGTCCGGTGGGGCGGGGTGGGGCTGGGGCGGGCCCCGGTGGGGACCGGGCTGCTCCGGGGACCGGAGGCGGACCGGGGCGGGGGGTAGGGGTGGGGGGTCCGGTCCGCTGCGCCCCCCCCCCCCCCCCCACCACCCCCGCCGCTCCCCCCCCCCGGCCGCTGTCTCCATGCAGGGGATGGGGACCCTGCGGCTGGGGAGCCGCGCCGTGATGTACACGGCCGAGACCCCTGCCCAAGGGCAAGAACCGAGTGATGGGGGTGAGTCGGGGGGGGGGGGGGGGGAGGGCTGGGGGGGCTGAGGGGTGACTTGGGGAGGTGGGGGGGGTTGACATCCCTGGAAAATCCCGCCCCCCCGTCTCTGCCCCTTCTGCTGATCCCTTGGGGGATGCTTAGACCCCGGAGCGGTTCGGGGACAGGGGCACCCCCATCCCTGGGGAGGCTGGAGGGGGAGGGGGGATCGGGGGGGGTGAGTTGGCCCCACTCTGGCCTTGCCCCATCCCGCAGACCATCCAGATCATGACGGGCTTCATGCACATCGGCTTTGGGATCGTCCTGACGACGCTCACCAACGTCTACACCTCCGTCTTCGTCATCGGCGAGATCCCCTTCCTGGGTGGCGTGTCTGTGCGTGGCCTGGGGCCGGGGAGGGACACCCGTGGGGACAGATGCCCATCGGGAAGGGATTCCCACTGGGGAGGGATTCCCATGGGGAGAGATGCCCACCGAGGAAGGATGCCCACCAGGGAAGGCTGCCCTTGGGGAGAGTTGCCCACCAAGGAGGGATGCCCGCAAGGAAGGATGCCCATTGGGCAGAGATGCCCACCAGGGAGGGACACCCACAGGGAGAGTTACCCCCCCAGGGAAGGATGGCCACGGGGACAGCTGCCCACCAGGGAGGGACACCCATGGGGATAGGTGCCCATGGGGAGGGGACACCCACTGGGGAGGGATGCCCGTGGGGATAGGTGCCCACCAGGGAGGGACACCCGTGGGGAGGGGACACCCACCAGAGAGGGATGCCCATGGGGATAGGTGCCCACCAGGGAGGGATGCCCATGGGGACAGATGCCCACCAGCATCCTGGGGACCAGGAACAGGGATTTCTAGTCCAGCGGCTGTAAAACTCCAGGACTAACAACGCAGATGGGGGGGGCTGGGGGGTGTTACCGTGCCCCCCGAGAGCCGTGGGGCCACCCCTGTGGGCAGCTTGTTAATGCCGGGTGGGTGTTTGGTGCCCCGTGGCTGGGTGGGTTTGGGGGGGGCTCAGGGTGGCCTCAGCGGCAGCTGATTGTCCCCCCCCCTCTCTCCCGGCGCAGTTCATCATCTCGGGCTGCCTTTCCATCGGGGCGGAGAAGAGCCCCACGGAGTGTGCGGTGAGTGCCCCCAGGGACACC
>NW_027414859.1:0-42354 GCF_964106895.1 Numenius arquata
CCTACAGAACCCTGCAGAACCCTCCAGAACCTTACAGAATCCACGGATTCCTACAGACTCCTGCGGGCACTTACTCAACCCTAGAGGACCCTACAGAACACTGCCAGATCCTATGGAAGGAACCCCTACGGGCCCCTACAGAACACTACTGGCTCCTGCGGTACTCCAGAGGCCTCTAGGGAACCTACGAAGCTCTACAGAACCCTATGGAATCCTTACGGCACAGTACGGGCCCCTTCAGACCTCTGCGGGCGCTTATGGAAACCTACAGGACCCTACGGAACCGTACGAGACTCTACAGGCCCCTAGGGAACACCACAGGCCCCCTACGGAACCCTACACAACCCCTCCGGAAACATATGGCACCCTACAAGCTCCTACCAACCCCTGCGGGCACTTACACAACCCTACAGGCCCCTACGGAAATCTACGGGACTCTACGGGCCCCTAGGGAACCCTTCAGATTTCGACGGAACCCTACCAGCCCCTCTGGAACCCTACAGAATACTCCAGGACCCGACAGCACTCTACAAGACCCTTAGCAACACAACGGAACCTCACTAAAACCCTATGGGCTCCTACAGAACACTGCAGGTGCCTACCGGAACCCTGCAGGCCCCTACGGAACCCTACAGGTCCATACAGAACCCCACAGCGCCCTACGGAACTTTACCAGCCACTACGGAACTCTACGCGTCCCTACGGAACCCTGCAAAACCCTCCGGAACCTTACAGAATCCCACAGACTCCTACAGACTTCTGCGGGCACTTACACAACCCTACAGCTCCCTACGGAAATCTACGGGACTCTATGGCCCCCAGGGAACCCTATAGATTTCCGTAGGAGCTGTAGGTTGTGTAAGTGCCCGCAGAAAGTCTGTAGGAGTCTGTGGGGTTCTGTAAGGTTCCGGAGGGTTCTGCAGGGTTCCGTAAGGGACGCGTAGAGTTCCGTAGTGGCTGGTAAAGTTCCGTAGGGCGCTGTGGGGTTCTGTATGGACCTGTAGGGTTCCGTAGGGGCCTGCAGGGTTCCGTAGGCACCTGCAGTGTTCTGTAGGAGCCCATAGGGTTTTAGTGAGGTTCCGTTGTGTTGCTAAGGGTCTTGTAGAGTGCTGTCGGGTCCTGGAGTATTCTGTAGGGTTCCAGAGGGGCTGGTAGGGTTCCGTCGAAATCTGAAGGGTTCCCTAGGGGCCCGTAGAGTCCCGTAGATTTCCGTAGGGGCCTGTAGGGTTGTGTAAGTGCCTGCAGAAGTCTGTAGGAGTCTGTGGGATTCTGTAAGGTTCCGGAGGGTTCTGCAGGGTTCCGTAGGGACGCGTAGAGTTCCGTAGTGGCTGGTAAAGTTCCGTAGGGCCCTGTGGGGTTCTGTATGGACCTGTAGGGTTCCGTAGGGGCCTGCAGGGTTCCGTAAGTGCCCGCAGGTGTCTGTAGGGTTCCGTAGGGGTCTGTAGGGTTCCGTAGGCACCTGCAGTGTTCTGTAGGAGCCCATAGGGTTTTAGTGAGGTTCCGTTGTGTTGCTAAGGGTCTTGTAGAGTGCTGTCGGGTCCTGGAGTATTCTGTAGGGTTCCAGAGGGCCTCATAGGGTTCCGTCGAAATCTGAAGGGTTCCCTAGGGGCCCGTAGAGTCCCGTAGATTTCCGTAGGGGCCTGTAGGGTTGAGTAAGTGCCCGCAGGAGTCTGTAGGAATCCGTGGGATTCTGTAAGGTTCTGGAGGGTTCTGCAGGGTTCCGTAGGGGCCCGTAGAGTTCCATAGTGGCTGGTAAAGTTCCCTAGGGCCCTGTACCGTTCCGTAACTGCCTGCAAGGGTCTTTAGGCTTCCGTAGGGGCTGGAAGGGTTCCATAAATTTCCGTGGGTTCCTGCAGAGTTCTGCAAGTGCCCGCAAGGGCCTGTAGGGGCCCACAGTGTTTCTGCCAGGTTCCGTAGAGTTCCGTAGGGGCCATATTTTTCTGTAGTGGCTGGTAGTATTCCGTAGGGGTCTGTAGGTTTCCGTAGGCACCTACAGTGTTCTGTAGGAGCCCATAGGGTTTTAGTGAGGTTCCGTTGTGTTGCTAAGGGTCTTGTAGAGTGCTGTCGGGTCCTGGAGTATTCTGTAGGGTTCCAGAGGGGCTGGTAGGGTTCCGTCGAAATCTGTAGGGTTCCCTAGGGGCCCGGGAGTCCCGTAGATTTCCGTAGGGACCTGTAGGGTTGTGTAAGTGCCCGCAGGGGTTGGTAGGAGCTTGTAGGGTGCCATATGTTTCCGGAGGGTTGTGTAGGGTTCCGTAGGGGCCTGTGGTGTTCCCTAGGGGCCTGTAGAGTCTCGTACAGTTCCGTAGGGTCCTGTAGGTTTCCATAAGCGCCCGCAGAGGTCTGAAGGGGCCCGTACTGTGCCGTAAGGATCCATAGGGTTCCGTAGAGCTTCGTAGGTTCCCTAGAGGCCTCTGGAGTACCGCAGGAGCCAGTAGTGTTCCATAGGGCCCTCTAGGGTTGTTTAAGTGCCCGCAGGAGTCTGTAGGAATCCGTGGGATTCTGTAAGGTTCTGGAGGGTTCTGCAGGGTTCCGTAGGGGCCCGTAGAGTTCCGTAGTGGCTGGTAAAGTTCCCTAGGGCCCTGTACCGTTCCGTAACTGCCTGCAATGGTCTTTAGGCTTCCGTAGGGGCTGGTAGGGTTCCATAAAGTTCCATGGGTTCCTGCAGAGTTCTGCAAGTGCCCGCAAGGGCCTGTAGGGGCCCACAGTGTTTCTGCCAGGTTCCGTAGAGTTCCGTAGGGGCCATATTTTTCTGTAGTGGCTGGTAGTATTCTGTAGGGGTCTGTAGGGGTCTGTAGGGTTCCGTAGGCACCTACAGTGTTCTGTAGGAGGCCATACGGTTTTAGTGAGGTTCTGTTGTGTTGCTAAGGGTCTTGTAGAGTGCTGTCGGGTCCTGGAGTATTCTGTAGGGTTCCAGAGGGGCTGGTAGGGTTCCGTCGAAATCTGAAGGGTTCCCTAGGGGCCCGTAGAGTCCCGTAGATTTCCGTAGGGAGCTGTAGGGTTGTGTAAGTGCCCGCAGAAGTCTGTAGGAGTCTGTGGGATTCTGTAAGGTTCCGGAGGGTTCTGCAGGGTTCCGTAGGGACGCGTAGAGTTCTGTAGTGGCTGGTAAAGTTCCGTAGGGCCCTGTGGGGTTCTGTATGGACCTGTAGGGTTCCGTAGGGGCCTGCAGGGTTCCGTAAGTGCCCGCAGGTGTCTGTAGGGTTCCGTAGGGGTCTGTAGGGTTCCGTAGGCACCTGCAGTGTTCTGTAGGAGCCCATAGGGTTTTAGTGAGGTTCCGTTGTGTTGCTAAGGGTCTTGTAGAGTGCTGTCGGGTCCTGGAGTATTCTGTAGGGTTCCAGAGGGGCTGGTAGGGTTCCGTCGAAATCTGAAGGGTTCCCTAGGGGCCCGTAGAGTCCCGTAGATTTCCGTAGGGGCCTGTAGGGTTGTGTAAGTGCCCGCAGGGGTTGGTAGGAGCTTGTAGGGTGCCATATGTTTCCGGAGGGTTGTGTAGGGTTCCGTAGGGGCCTGTGGTGTTCCCTAGGGGCCTGTAGAGTCTCGTACGGTTCCGTAGGGTCCTGTAGGTTTCCATAAGCGCCCGCAGAGGTCTGAAGGGGCCCGTACTGTGCCGTAAGGATCCATAGGGTTCTGTAGAGCTTCGTAGGTTCCCTAGAGGCCTCTGGAGTACCGCAGGAGCCAGTAGTGTTCTGTAGGGGCCCGTAGGGTTCCTTCCATAGGATCTGGCAGTGTTCTGTAGGGTCCTCTAGGGTTGAGTAAGTGCCCGCAGGAGTCTGTAGGAATCCGTGGGATTCTGTAAGGTTCTGGAGGGTTCTGCAGGGTTCTGTAGGGGCCCGTAGAGTTCCATAGTGGCTGGTAAAGTTCCCTAGGGCCCTGTACCGTTCCGTAACTGCCTGCAAGGGTCTTTAGGCTTCCGTAGGGGCTGGAAGGGTTCCATAAAGTTCCGTGGGTTCCTGCAGAGTTCTGTAAGTGCCCGCAAGGGCCTGTAGGGGCCCACAGTGTTTCTGCCAGGTTCCGTAGAGTTCCGTAGGGGCCATATTTTTCTGTAGTGGCTGGTAGTATTCCGTAGGGGTCTGTAGGTTTCCGTAGGCACCTACAGTGTTCTGTAGGAGCCCATAGGGTTTTAGTGAGGTTCCGTTGTGTTGCTAAGGGTCTTGTAGAGTGCTGTCGGGTCCTGGAGTATTCTGTAGGGTTCCAGAGTGGCTGGTAGGGTTCCGTCGAAATCTGTAGGGTTCCCTAGGGGCCCGTAGAGTCCCGTAGATTTCCGTAGGGAGCTGTAGGGTTGTGTAAGTGCCCGCAGAAGTCTGTAGGAGTCTGTGGGATTCTGTAAGGTTCCGGAGGGTTCTGCAGGGTTCCGTAGGGACGCGTAGAGTTCCGTAGTGGCTGGTAAAGTTCCGTAGGGCGCTGTGGGGTTCTGTATGGACCTGTAGGGTTCCGTAGGGGCCTGCAGGGTTCCGTAGGCACCTGCAGTGTTCTGTAGGAGCCCATAGGGTTTTAGTGAGGTTCCGTTGTGTTGCTAAGGGTCTTGTAGAGTGCTGTCGGGTCCTGGAGTATTCTGTAGGGTTCCAGAGGGGCTGGTAGGGTTCCGTCGAAATCTGAAGGGTTCCCTAGGGGCCCGTAGAGTCCCGTAGATTTCCGTAGGGGCCTGTAGGGTTGTGTAAGTGCCCGCAGAAGTCTGTAGGAGTCTGTGGGATTCTGTAAGGTTCCGGAGGGTTCTGCAGGGTTCCGTAGGGACGCGTAGAGTTCCGTAGTGGCTGGTAAAGTTCCGTAGGGCCCTGTGGGGTTCTGTATGGACATGTAGGGTTCCGTAGGGGCCTGCAGGGTTCCGTAAGTGCCCGCAGGTGTCTGTAGGGTTCCGTAGGGGTCTGTAGGGTTCCGTAGGCACCTGCAGTGTTCTGTAGGAGCCCATAGGGTTTTAGTGAGGTTCCGTTGTGTTGCTAAGGGTCTTGTAGAGTGCTGTCGGGTCCTGGAGTATTCTGTAGGGTTCCAGAGGGCCTCATAGGGTTCCGTCGAAATCTGAAGGGTTCCCTAGGGGCCCGTAGAGTCCCGTAGATTTCCGTAGGGGCCTGTAGGGTTGAGTAAGTGCCCGCAGGAGTCTGTAGGAATCCGTGGGATTCTGTAAGGTTCTGGAGGGTTCTGCAGGGTTCCGTAGGGGCCCGTAGAGTTCCATAGTGGCTGGTAAAGTTCCCTAGGGCCCTGTACCGTTCCGTAACTGCCTGCAAGGGTCTTTAGGCTTCCGTAGGGGCTGGAAGGGTTCCATAAAGTTCCGTGGGTTCCTGCAGAGTTCTTCAAGTGCCCGCAAGGGCCTGTAGGGGCCCACAGTGTTTCTGCCAGGTTCCGTAGAGTTCCGTAGGGGCCATATTTTTCTGTAGTGGCTGGTAGTATTCCGTAGGGGTCTGTAGGTTTCCGTAGGCACCTACAGTGTTCTGTAGGAGCCCATAGGGTTTTAGTGAGGTTCCGTTGTGTTGCTAAGGGTCTTGTAGAGTGCTGTCGGGTCCTGGAGTATTCTGTAGGGTTCCAGAGGGGCTGGTAGGGTTCCGTCGAAATCTGTAGGGTTCCCTAGGGGCCCGGGAGTCCCGTAGATTTCCGTAGGGACCTGTAGGGTTGTGTAAGTGCCCGCAGGGGTTGGTAGGAGCTTGTAGGGTGCCATATGTTTCCGGAGGGTTGTGTAGGGTTCCGTAGGGGCCTGTGGTGTTCCCTAGGGGCCTGTAGAGTCTCGTACAGTTCCGTAGGGTCCTGTAGGTTTCCATAAGCGCCCGCAGAGGTCTGAAGGGGCCCGTACTGTGCCGTAAGGATCCATAGGGTTCCGTAGAGCTTCGTAGGTTCCCTAGAGGCCTCTGGAGTACCGCAGGAGCCAGTAGTGTTCCATAGGGCCCTCTAGGGTTGTTTAAGTGCCCGCAGGAGTCTGTAGGAATCCGTGGGATTCTGTAAGGTTCTGGAGGGTTCTGCAGGGTTCCGTAGGGGCCCGTAGAGTTCCGTAGTGGCTGGTAAAGTTCCCTAGGGCCCTGTACCGTTCCGTAACTGCCTGCAATGGTCTTTAGGCTTCCGTAGGGGCTGGTAGGGTTCCATAAAGTTCCATGGGTTCCTGCAGAGTTCTGCAAGTGCCCGCAAGGGCCTGTAGGGGCCCACAGTGTTTCTGCCAGGTTCCGTAGAGTTCCGTAGGGGCCATATTTTTCTGTAGTGGCTGGTAGTATTATGTAGGGGTCTGTAGGGGTCTGTAGGGTTCCGTAGGCACCTACAGTGTTCTGTAGGAGGCCATACGGTTTTAGTGAGGTTCCGTTGTGTTGCTAAGGGTCTTGTAGAGTGCTGTCGGGTCCTGGAGTATTCTGTAGGGTTCCAGAGGGGCTGGTAGGGTTCCGTCGAAATCTGAAGGGTTCCCTAGGGGCCCGTAGAGTCCCGTAGATTTCCGTAGGGAGCTGTAGGGTTGTGTAAGTGCCCGCAGAAGTCTGTAGGAGTCTGTGGGATTCTGTAAGGTTCCGGAGGGTTCTGCAGGGTTCCGTAGGGACGCGTAGAGTTCCGTAGTGGCTGGTAAAGTTCTGTAGGGCCCTGTGGGGTTCTGTATGGACCTGTAGGGTTCCGTAGGGGCCTGCAGGGTTCCGTAAGTGCCCGCAGGTGTCTGTAGGGTTCCGTAGGGGTCTGTAGGGTTCCGTAGGCACCTGCAGTGTTCTGTAGGAGCCCATAGGGTTTTAGTGAGGTTCCGTTGTGTTGCTAAGGGTCTTGTAGAGTGCTGTCGGGTCCTGGAGTATTCTGTAGGGTTCCAGAGGGCCTCATAGGGTTCCGTCGAAATCTGAAGGGTTCCCTAGGGGCCCGTAGAGTCCCGTAGATTTCCGTAGGGGCCTGTAGGGTTGTGTAAGTGCCCGCAGGGGTTGGTAGGAGCTTGTAGGGTGCCATATGTTTCCGGAGGGTTGTGTAGGGTTCCGTAGGGGCCTGTGGTGTTCCCTAGGGGCCTGTAGAGTCTCGTACGGTTCCGTAGGGTCCTGTAGGTTTCCATAAGCGCCCGCAGAGGTCTGAAGGGGCCCGTACTGTGCCGTAAGGATCCATAGGGTTCTGTAGAGCTTCGTAGGTTCCCTAGAGGCCTCTGGAGTACCGCAGGAGCCAGTAGTGTTCTGTAGGGGCCCGTAGGGTTCCTTCCATAGGATCTGGCAGTGTTCTGTAGGGTCCTCTAGGGTTGAGTAAGTGCCCGCAGGAGTCTGTAGGAATCCGTGGGATTCTGTAAGGTTCTGGAGGGTTCTGCAGGGTTCTGTAGGGGCCCGTACAGTTCCATAGTGGCTGGTAAAGTTCCCTAGGGCCCTGTACCGTTCCGTAACTGCCTGCAAGGGTCTTTAGGCTTCCGTAGGGGCTGGAAGGGTTCCATAAAGTTCCGTGGGTTCCTGCAGAGTTCTGTAAGTGCCCGCAAGGGCCTGTAGGGGCCCACAGTGTTTCTGCCAGGTTCCGTAGAGTTCCGTAGGGGCCATATTTTTCTGTAGTGGCTGGTAGTATTCCGTAGGGGTCTGTAGGTTTCCGTAGGCACCTACAGTGTTCTGTAGGAGCCCATAGGGTTTTAGTGAGGTTCCGTTGTGTTGCTAAGGGTCTTGTAGAGTGCTGTCGGGTCCTGGAGTATTCTGTAGGGTTCCAGAGGGGCTGGTAGGGTTCCGTCGAAATCTGAAGGGTTCCCTAGGGGCCCGTAGAGTCCCGTAGATTTCCGTAGGGAGCTGTAGGGTTGTGTAAGTGCCCGCAGAAGTCTGTAGGAGTCTGTGGGATTCTGTAAGGTTCCGGAGGGTTCTGCAGGGTTCCGTAGGGACGCGTAGAGTTCCGTAGTGGCTGGTAAAGTTCCGTAGGGCGCTGTGGGGTTCTGTATGGACCTGTAGGGTTCCGTAGGGGCCTGCAGGGTTCCGTAGGCACCTGCAGTGTTCTGTAGGAGCCCATAGGGTTTTAGTGAGGTTCCGTTGTGTTGCTAAGGGTCTTGTAGAGTGCTGTCGGGTCCTGGAGTATTCTGTAGGGTTCCAGAGGGGCTGGTAGGGTTCCGTCGAAATCTGAAGGGTTCCCTAGGGGCCCGTAGAGTCCCGTAGATTTCCGTAGGGGCCTGTAGGGTTGAGTAAGTGCCCGCAGGAGTCTGTAGGAATCCGTGGGATTCTGTAAGGTTCTGGAGGGTTCTGCAGGGTTCTGTAGGGGCCCGTAGAGTTCCATAGTGGCTGGTAAAGTTCCCTAGGGCCCTGTACCGTTCCGTAACTGCCTGCAAGGGTCTTTAGGCTTCCGTAGGGGCTGGAAGGGTTCCATAAAGTTCCGTGGGTTCCTGCAGAGTTCTGCAAGTGCCCGCAAGGGCCTGTAGGGGCCCACAGTGTTTCTGCCAGGTTCCGTAGAGTTCCGTAGGGGCCATATTTTTCTGTAGTGGCTGGTAGTATTCCGTAGGGGTCTGTAGGTTTCCGTAGGCACCTACAGTGTTCTGTAGGAGCCCATAGGGTTTTAGTGAGGTTCCGTTGTGTTGCTAAGGGTCTTGTAGAGTGCTGTCGGGTCCTGGAGTATTCTGTAGGGTTCCAGAGGGCCTCATAGGGTTCCATCGAAATCTATAGGGTTCCCTGGGGGCCCATAGAGTCCCGTAGATTTCCGTAGGGACCTGTAGGGTTGTGTAAGTGCCCGCAGAAGTCTGTAGGAGTCTGTGGGATTCTGTAAGGTTCCGGAGGGTTCTGCAGGGTTCCGTAGGGACGCGTAGAGTTCCGTAGTGGCTGGTAAAGTTCCGTAGGGCGCTGTGGGGTTCTGTATGGACCTGTAGGGTTCCGTAGGGGCCTGCAGGGTTCCGTAGGCACCTGCAGTGTTCTGTAGGAGCCCATAGGGTTTTAGTGAGGTTCCGTTGTGTTGCTAAGGGTCTTGTAGAGTGCTGTCGGGTCCTGGAGTATTCTGTAGGGTTCCAGAGGGCCTCATAGGGTTCCATCGAAATCTATAGGGTTCCCTGGGGGCCCATAGAGTCCCGTAGATTTCCGTAGGGAGCTGTAGGGTTGTGTAAGTGCCCGCAGAAGTCTGTAGGAGTCTGTGGGATTCTGTAAGGTTCCGGAGGGTTTTGCAGGGTTCCGTAGGGACGCGTAGAGTTCCGTAGTGGCTGGTAAAGTTCCGTAGGGCGCTGTGGGGTTCTGTATGGACCTGTAGGGTTCCGTAGGGGCCTGCAGGGTTCCGTAGGCACCTGCAGTGTTCTGTAGGAGCCCATAGGGTTTTAGTGAGGTTCCGTTGTGTTGCTAAGGGTCTTGTAGAGTGCTGTCGGGTCCTGGAGTATTCTGTAGGGTTCCAGAGGGGCTGGTAGGGTTCCGTCGAAATCTGAAGGGTTCCCTAGGGGCCCGTAGAGTCCCGTAGATTTCCGTAGGGGCCTGTAGGGTTGTGTAAGTGCCCGCAGGGGTTGGTAGGAGCTTGTAGGGTGCCATATGTTTCCGGAGGGTTGTGTAGGGTTCCGTAGGGGCCTGTGGTGTTCCCTAGGGGCCTGTAGAGTCTCGTACGGTTCCGTAGGGTCCTGTAGGTTTCCATAAGCGCCCGCAGAGGTCTGAAGGGGCCCGTACTGTGCCGTAAGGATCCATAGGGTTCTGTAGAGCTTCGTAGGTTCCCTAGAGGCCTCTGGAGTACCGCAGGAGCCAGTAGTGTTCTGTAGGGGCCCGTAGGGTTCCTTCCATAGGATCTGGCAGTGTTCTGTAGGGTCCTCTAGGGTTGAGTAAGTGCCCGCAGGAGTCTGTAGGAATCCGTGGGATTCTGTAAGGTTCTGGAGGGTTCTGCAGGGTTCTGTAGGGGCCCGTAGAGTTCCATAGTGGCTGGTAAAGTTCCCTAGGGCCCTGTACCGTTCCGTAACTGCCTGCAAGGGTCTTTAGGCTTCCGTAGGGGCTGGAAGGGTTCCATAAAGTTCCGTGGGTTCCTGCAGAGTTCTGTAAGTGCCCGCAAGGGCCTGTAGGGGCCCACAGTGTTTCTGCCAGGTTCCGTAGAGTTCCGTAGGGGCCATATTTTTCTGTAGTGGCTGGTAGTATTCCGTAGGGGTCTGTAGGTTTCCGTAGGCACCTACAGTGTTCTGTAGGAGCCCATAGGGTTTTAGTGAGGTTCCGTTGTGTTGCTAAGGGTCTTGTAGAGTGCTGTCGGGTCCTGGAGTATTCTGTAGGGTTCCAGAGGGGCTGGTAGGGTTCCGTCGAAATCTGTAGGGTTCCCTAGGGGCCCGTAGAGTCCCGTAGATTTCCGTAGGGAGCTGTAGGGTTGTGTAAGTGCCCGCAGAAGTCTGTAGGAGTCTGTGGGATTCTGTAAGGTTCCGGAGGGTTCTGCAGGGTTCCGTAGGGACGCGTAGAGTTCCGTAGTGGCTGGTAAAGTTCCGTAGGGCGCTGTGGGGTTCTGTATGGACCTGTAGGGTTCCGTAGGGGCCTGCAGGGTTCCGTAGGCACCTGCAGTGTTCTGTAGGAGCCCATAGGGTTTTAGTGAGGTTCCGTTGTGTTGCTAAGGGTCTTGTAGAGTGCTGTCGGGTCCTGGAGTATTCTGTAGGGTTCCAGAGGGGCTGGTAGGGTTCCGTCGAAATCTGAAGGGTTCCCTAGGGGCCCGTAGAGTCCCGTAGATTTCCGTAGGGGCCTGTAGGGTTGAGTAAGTGCCCGCAGGAGTCTGTAGGAATCCGTGGGATTCTGTAAGGTTCTGGAGGGTTCTGCAGGGTTCTGTAGGGGCCCGTAGAGTTCCATAGTGGCTGGTAAAGTTCCCTAGGGCCCTGTACCGTTCCGTAACTGCCTGCAAGGGTCTTTAGGCTTCCGTAGGGGCTGGAAGGGTTCCATAAAGTTCCGTGGGTTCCTGCAGAGTTCTGCAAGTGCCCGCAAGGGCCTGTAGGGGCCCACAGTGTTTCTGCCAGGTTCCGTAGAGTTCCGTAGGGGCCATATTTTTCTGTAGTGGCTGGTAGTATTCAGTAGGGGTCTGTAGGTTTCCGTAGGCACCTACAGTGTTCTGTAGGAGCCCATAGGGTTTTAGTGAGGTTCCGTTGTGTTGCTAAGGGTCTTGTAGAGTGCTGTCGGGTCCTGGAGTATTCTGTAGGGTTCCAGAGGGCCTCATAGGGTTCCATCGAAATCTATAGGGTTCCCTGGGGGCCCATAGAGTCCCGTAGATTTCCGTAGGGACCTGTAGGGTTGTGTAAGTGCCCGCAGAAGTCTGTAGGAGTCTGTGGGATTCTGTAAGGTTCCGGAGGGTTCTGCAGGGTTCCGTAGGGACGCGTAGAGTTCCGTAGTGGCTGGTAAAGTTCCGTAGGGCGCTGTGGGGTTCTGTATGGACCTGTAGGGTTCCGTAGGGGCCTGCAGGGTTCCGTAGGCACCTGCAGTGTTCTGTAGGAGCCCATAGGGTTTTAGTGAGGTTCCGTTGTGTTGCTAAGGGTCTTGTAGAGTGCTGTCGGGTCCTGGAGTATTCTGTAGGGTTCCAGAGGGCCTCATAGGGTTCCATCGAAATCTATAGGGTTCCCTGGGGGCCCATAGAGTCCCGTAGATTTCCGTAGGGAGCTGTAGGGTTGTGTAAGTGCCCGCAGAAGTCTGTAGGAGTCTGTGGGATTCTGTAAGGTTCCGGAGGGTTTTGCAGGGTTCCGTAGGGACGCGTAGAGTTCCGTAGTGGCTGGTAAAGTTCCGTAGGGCGCTGTGGGGTTCTGTATGGACCTGTAGGGTTCCGTAGGGGCCTGCAGGGTTCCGTAGGCACCTGCAGTGTTCTGTAGGAGCCCATAGGGTTTTAGTGAGGTTCCGTTGTGTTGCTAAGGGTCTTGTAGAGTGCTGTCGGGTCCTGGAGTATTCTGTAGGGTTCCAGAGGGGCTGGTAGGGTTCCGTCGAAATCTGAAGGGTTCCCTAGGGGCCCGTAGAGTCCCGTAGATTTCCGTAGGGGCCTGTAGGGTTGTGTAAGTGCCCGCAGGGGTTGGTAGGAGCTTGTAGGGTGCCATATGTTTCCGGAGGGTTGTGTAGGGTTCCGTAGGGGCCTGTGGTGTTCCCTAGGGGCCTGTAGAGTCTCGTACGGTTCCGTAGGGTCCTGTAGGTTTCCATAAGCGCCCGCAGAGGTCTGAAGGGGCCCGTACTGTGCCGTAAGGATCCATAGGGTTCTGTAGAGCTTCGTAGGTTCCCTAGAGGCCTCTGGAGTACCGCAGGAGCCAGTAGTGTTCTGTAGGGGCCCGTAGGGTTCCTTCCATAGGATCTGGCAGTGTTCTGTAGGGTCCTCTAGGGTTGAGTAAGTGCCCGCAGGAGTCTGTAGGAATCCGTGGGATTCTGTAAGGTTCTGGAGGGTTCTGCAGGGTTCTGTAGGGGCCCGTAGAGTTCCATAGTGGCTGGTAAAGTTCCCTAGGGCCCTGTACCGTTCCGTAACTGCCTGCAAGGGTCTTTAGGCTTCCGTAGGGGCTGGAAGGGTTCCATAAAGTTCCGTGGGTTCCTGCAGAGTTCTGTAAGTGCCCGCAAGGGCCTGTAGGGGCCCACAGTGTTTCTGCCAGGTTCCGTAGAGTTCCGTAGGGGCCATATTTTTCTGTAGTGGCTGGTAGTATTCCGTAGGGGTCTGTAGGTTTCCGTAGGCACCTACAGTGTTCTGTAGGAGCCCATAGGGTTTTAGTGAGGTTCCGTTGTGTTGCTAAGGGTCTTGTAGAGTGCTGTCGGGTCCTGGAGTATTCTGTAGGGTTCCAGAGGGGCTGGTAGGGTTCCGTCGAAATCTGTAGGGTTCCCTAGGGGCCCGTAGAGTCCCGTAGATTTCCGTAGGGAGCTGTAGGGTTGTGTAAGTGCCCGCAGAAGTCTGTAGGAGTCTGTGGGATTCTGTAAGGTTCCGGAGGGTTCTGCAGGGTTCCGTAGGGACGCGTAGAGTTCCGTAGTGGCTGGTAAAGTTCCGTAGGGCGCTGTGGGGTTCTGTATGGACCTGTAGTGTTCCGTAGGGGCCTGCAGGGTTCCGTAGGCACCTGCAGTGTTCTGTAGGAGCCCATAGGGTTTTAGTGAGGTTCCGTTGTGTTGCTAAGGGTCTTGTAGAGTGCTGTCGGGTCCTGGAGTATTCTGTAGGGTTCCAGAGGGGCTGGTAGGGTTCCGTCGAAATCTGAAGGGTTCCCTAGGGGCCCGTAGAGTCCCGTAGATTTCCGTAGGGGCCTGTAGGGTTGAGTAAGTGCCCGCAGGAGTCTGTAGGAATCCGTGGGATTCTGTAAGGTTCTGGAGGGTTCTGCAGGGTTCTGTAGGGGCCCGTAGAGTTCCATAGTGGCTGGTAAAGTTCCCTAGGGCCCTGTACCGTTCCGTAACTGCCTGCAAGGGTCTTTAGGCTTCCGTAGGGGCTGGAAGGGTTCCATAAATTTCCGTGGGTTCCTGCAGAGTTCTGCAAGTGCCCGCAAGGGCCTGTAGGGGCCCACAGTGTTTCTGCCAGGTTCCGTAGAGTTCCGTAGGGGCCATATTTTTCTGTAGTGGCTGGTAGTATTCCGTAGGGGTCTGTAGGTTTCCGTAGGCACCTACAGTGTTCTGTAGGAGCCCATAGGGTTTTAGTGAGGTTCCGTTGTGTTGCTAAGGGTCTTGTAGAGTGCTGTCGGGTCCTGGAGTATTCTGTAGGGTTCCAGAGGGCCTCATAGGGTTCCATCGAAATCTATAGGGTTCCCTGGGGGCCCATAGAGTCCCGTAGATTTCCGTAGGGACCTGTAGGGTTGTGTAAGTGCCCGCAGAAGTCTGTAGGAGTCTGTGGGATTCTGTAAGGTTCCGGAGGGTTCTGCAGGGTTCCGTAGGGACGCGTAGAGTTCCGTAGTGGCTGGTAAAGTTCCGTAGGGCGCTGTGGGGTTCTGTATGGACCTGTAGGGTTCCGTAGGGGCCTGCAGGGTTCCGTAGGCACCTGCAGTGTTCTGTAGGAGCCCATAGGGTTTTAGTGAGGTTCCGTTGTGTTGCTAAGGGTCTTGTAGAGTGCTGTCGGGTCCTGGAGTATTCTGTAGGGTTCCAGAGGGCCTCATAGGGTTCCATCGAAATCTATAGGGTTCCCTGGGGGCCCATAGAGTCCCGTAGATTTCCGTAGGGAGCTGTAGGGTTGTGTAAGTGCCCGCAGAAGTCTGTAGGAGTCTGTGGGATTCTGTAAGGTTCCGGAGGGTTTTGCAGGGTTCCGTAGGGACGCGTAGAGTTCCGTAGTGGCTGGTAAAGTTCCGTAGGGCGCTGTGGGGTTCTGTATGGACCTGTAGGGTTCCGTAGGGGCCTGCAGGGTTCCGTAGGCACCTGCAGTGTTCTGTAGGAGCCCATAGGGTTTTAGTGAGGTTCCGTTGTGTTGCTAAGGGTCTTGTAGAGTGCTGTCGGGTCCTGGAGTATTCTGTAGGGTTCCAGAGGGGCTGGTAGGGTTCCGTCGAAATCTGAAGGGTTCCCTAGGGGCCCGTAGAGTCCCGTAGATTTCCGTAGGGGCCTGTAGGGTTGTGTAAGTGCCCGCAGGGGTTGGTAGGAGCTTGTAGGGTGCCATATGTTTCCGGAGGGTTGTGTAGGGTTCCGTAGGGGCCTGTGGTGTTCCCTAGGGGCCTGTAGAGTCTCGTACAGTTCCGTAGGGTCCTGTAGGTTTCCATAAGCGCCCGCAGAGGTCTGAAGGGGCCCGTACTGTGCCATAAGGATCCATAGGGTTCCGTAGAGCTTCGTAGGTTCCCTAGAGGCCTCTGGAGTACCGCAGGAGCCAGTAGTGTTCTGTAGGGGCCCGTAGGGTTCCTTCCATAGGATCTGGCAGTGTTCCGTAGGGTCCTCTAGGGTTGAGTAAGTGCCCGCAGGAGTCTGTAGGAATCCGTGGGATTCTGTAAGGTTCTGGAGGGTTCTGCAGGGTTCTGTAGGGGCCCGTAGAGTTCCATAGTGGCTGGTAAAGTTCCCTAGGGCCCTGTACCGTTCCGTAACTGCCTGCAAGGGTCTTTAGGCTTCCGTAGGGGCTGGAAGGGTTCCATAAAGTTCCGTGGGTTCCTGCAGAGTTCTGTAAGTGCCCGCAAGGGCCTGTAGGGGCCCACAGTGTTTCTGCCAGGTTCCGTAGAGTTCCGTAGGGGCCATATTTTTCTGTAGTGGCTGGTAGTATTCCGTAGGGGTCTGTAGGTTTCCGTAGGCACCTACAGTGTTCTGTAGGAGCCCATAGGGTTTTAGTGAGGTTCCGTTGTGTTGCTAAGGGTCTTGTAGAGTGCTGTCGGGTCCTGGAGTATTCTGTAGGGTTCCAGAGTGGCTGGTAGGGTTCCGTCGAAATCTGTAGGGTTCCCTAGGGGCCCGTAGAGTCCCGTAGATTTCCGTAGGGAGCTGTAGGGTTGTGTAAGTGCCCGCAGAAGTCTGTAGGAGTCTGTGGGATTCTGTAAGGTTCCGGAGGGTTCTGCAGGGTTCCGTAGGGACGCGTAGAGTTCCGTAGTGGCTGGTAAAGTTCCGTAGGGCCCTGTGGGGTTCTGTATGGACCTGTAGGGTTCCGTAGGGGCCTGCAGGGTTCCGTAGGCACCTGCAGTGTTCTGTAGGAGCCCATAGGGTTTTAGTGAGGTTCCGTTGTGTTGCTAAGGGTCTTGTAGAGTGCTGTCGGGTCCTGGAGTATTCTGTAGGGTTCCAGAGGGCCTCATAGGGTTCCGTCGAAATCTGAAGGGTTCCCTAGGGGCCCGTAGAGTCCAGTAGATTTCCGTAGGGGCCTGTAGGGTTGAGTAAGTGCCCGCAGGAGTCTGTAGGAATCCGTGGGATTCTGTAAGGTTCTGGAGGGTTCTGCAGGGTTCCGTAGGGGCCCGTAGAGTTCCATAGTGGCTGGTAAAGTTCCCTAGGGCCCTGTACCGTTCCGTAACTGCCTGCAAGGGTCTTTAGGCTTCCGTAGGGGCTGGAAGGGTTCCATAAATTTCCGTGGGTTCCTGCAGAGTTCTGCAAGTGCCCGCAAGGGCCTGTAGGGGCCCACAGTGTTTCTGCCAGGTTCCGTAGAGTTCCGTAGGGGCCATATTTTTCTGTAGTGGCTGGTAGTATTCCGTAGGGGTCTGTAGGTTTCCGTAGGCGCCTACAGTGTTCTGTAGGAGCCCATAGGGTTTTAGTGAGGTTCCGTTGTGTTGCTAAGGGTCTTGTAGAGTGCTGTCGGGTCCTGGAGTATTCTGTAGGGTTCCAGAGGGGCTGGTAGGGTTCCGTCGAAATCTGTAGGGTTCCCTAGGGGCCCGGGAGTCCCGTAGATTTCCGTAGGGACCTGTAGGGTTGTGTAAGTGCCCGCAGGGGTTGGTAGGAGCTTGTAGGGTGCCATATGTTTCCGGAGGGTTGTGTAGGGTTCCGTAGGGGCCTGTGGTGTTCCCTAGGGGCCTGTAGAGTCTCGTACAGTTCCGTAGGGTCCTGTAGGTTTCCATAAGCGCCCGCAGAGGTCTGAAGGGGCCCGTACTGTGCCGTAAGGATCCATAGGGTTCCGTAGAGCTTCGTAGGTTCCCTAGAGGCCTCTGGAGTACCGCAGGAGCCAGTAGTGTTCCATAGGGCCCTCTAGGGTTGTTTAAGTGCCCGCAGGAGTCTGTAGGAATCCGTGGGATTCTGTAAGGTTCTGGAGGGTTCTGCAGGGTTCCGTAGGGGCCCGTAGAGTTCCGTAGTGGCTGGTAAAGTTCCCTAGGGCCCTGTACCGTTCCGTAACTGCCTGCAATGGTCTTTAGGCTTCCGTAGGGGCTGGTAGGGTTCCATAAAGTTCCATGGGTTCCTGCAGAGTTCTGCAAGTGCCCGCAAGGGCCTGTAGGGGCCCACAGTGTTTCTGCCAGGTTCCGTAGAGTTCCGTAGGGGCCATATTTTTCTGTAGTGGCTGGTAGTATTCTGTAGGGGTCTGTAGGGGTCTGTAGGTTTCCGTAGGCACCTACAGTGTTCTGTAGGAGGCCATACGGTTTTAGTGAGGTTCTGTTGTGTTGCTAAGGGTCTTGTAGAGTGCTGTCGGGTCCTGGAGTATTCTGTAGGGTTCCAGAGGGGCTGGTAGGGTTCCGTCGAAATCTGAAGGGTTCCCTAGGGGCCCGTAGAGTCCCGTAGATTTCCGTAGGGAGCTGTAGGGTTGTGTAAGTGCCCGCAGAAGTCTGTAGGAGTCTGTGGGATTCTGTAAGGTTCCGGAGGGTTCTGCAGGGTTCCGTAGGGACGCGTAGAGTTCTGTAGTGGCTGGTAAAGTTCCGTAGGGCCCTGTGGGGTTCTGTATGGACCTGTAGGGTTCCGTAGGGGCCTGCAGGGTTCCGTAAGTGCCCGCAGGTGTCTGTAGGGTTCCGTAGGGGTCTGTAGGGTTCCGTAGGCACCTGCAGTGTTCTGTAGGAGCCCATAGGGTTTTAGTGAGGTTCCGTTGTGTTGCTAAGGGTCTTGTAGAGTGCTGTCGGGTCCTGGAGTATTCTGTAGGGTTCCAGAGGGGCTGGTAGGGTTCCGTCGAAATCTGAAGGGTTCCCTAGGGGCCCGTAGAGTCCCGTAGATTTCCGTAGGGGCCTGTAGGGTTGTGTAAGTGCCCGCAGGGGTTGGTAGGAGCTTGTAGGGTGCCATATGTTTCCGGAGGGTTGTGTAGGGTTCCGTAGGGGCCTGTGGTGTTCCCTAGGGGCCTGTAGAGTCTCGTACGGTTCCGTAGGGTCCTGTAGGTTTCCATAAGCGCCCGCAGAGGTCTGAAGGGGCCCGTACTGTGCCGTAAGGATCCATAGGGTTCTGTAGAGCTTCATAGGTTCCCTAGAGGCCTCTGGAGTACCGCAGGAGCCAGTAGTGTTCTGTAGGGGCCCGTAGGGTTCCTTCCATAGGATCTGGCAGTGTTCTGTAGGGTCCTCTAGGGTTGAGTAAGTGCCCGCAGGAGTCTGTAGGAATCCGTGGGATTCTGTAAGGTTCTGGAGGGTTCTGCAGGGTTCTGTAGGGGCCCGTAGAGTTCCATAGTGGCTGGTAAAGTTCCCTAGGGCCCTGTACCGTTCCGTAACTGCCTGCAAGGGTCTTTAGGCTTCCGTAGGGGCTGGAAGGGTTCCATAAAGTTCCGTGGGTTCCTGCAGAGTTCTGTAAGTGCCCGCAAGGGCCTGTAGGGGCCCACAGTGTTTCTGCCAGGTTCCGTAGAGTTCCGTAGGGGCCATATTTTTCTGTAGTGGCTGGTAGTATTCCGTAGGGGTCTGTAGGTTTCCGTAGGCACCTACAGTGTTCTGTAGGAGCCCATAGGGTTTTAGTGAGGTTCCGTTGTGTTGCTAAGGGTCTTGTAGAGTGCTGTTGGGTCCTGGAGTATTCTGTAGGGTTCCAGAGTGGCTGGTAGGGTTCCGTCGAAATCTGTAGGGTTCCCTAGGGGCCCGTAGAGTCCCGTAGATTTCCGTAGGGAGCTGTAGGGTTGTGTAAGTGCCCGCAGAAGTCTGTAGGAGTCTGTGGGATTCTGTAAGGTTCCGGAGGGTTCTGCAGGGTTCCGTAGGGACGCGTAGAGTTCCGTAGTGGCTGGTAAAGTTCCGTAGGGCGCTGTGGGGTTCTGTATGGACCTGTAGGGTTCCGTAGGGGCCTGCAGGGTTCCGTAGGCACCTGCAGTGTTCTGTAGGAGCCCATAGGGTTTTAGTGAGGTTCCGTTGTGTTGCTAAGGGTCTTGTAGAGTGCTGTCGGGTCCTGGAGTATTCTGTAGGGTTCCAGAGGGGCTGGTAGGGTTCCGTCGAAATCTGAAGGGTTCCCTAGGGGCCCGTAGAGTCCCGTAGATTTCCGTAGGGGCCTGTAGGGTTGTGTAAGTGCCCGCAGAAGTCTGTAGGAGTCTGTGGGATTCTGTAAGGTTCCGGAGGGTTCTGCAGGGTTCCGTAGGGACGCGTAGAGTTCCGTAGTGGCTGGTAAAGTTCCGTAGGGCGCTGTGGGGTTCTGTATGGACCTGTAGGGTTCCGTAGGGGCCTGCAGGGTTCCGTAAGTGCCCGCAGGTGTCTGTAGGGTTCCGTAGGGGTCTGTAGGGTTCCGTAGGCACCTGCAGTGTTCTGTAGGAGCCCATAGGGTTTTAGTGAGGTTCCGTTGTGTTGCTAAGGGTCTTGTAGAGTGCTGTCGGGTCCTGGAGTATTCTGTAGGGTTCCAGAGGGCCTCATAGGGTTCCGTCGAAATCTGAAGGGTTCCCTAGGGGCCCGTAGAGTCCCGTAGATTTCCGTAGGGGCCTGTAGGGTTGAGTAAGTGCCCGCAGGAGTCTGTAGGAATCCGTGGGATTCTGTAAGGTTCTGGAGGGTTCTGCAGGGTTCCGTAGGGGCCCGTAGAGTTCCATAGTGGCTGGTAAAGTTCCCTAGGGCCCTGTACCGTTCCGTAACTGCCTGCAAGGGTCTTTAGGCTTCCGTAGGGGCTGGAAGGGTTCCATAAATTTCCGTGGGTTCCTGCAGAGTTCTGCAAGTGCCCGCAAGGGCCTGTAGGGGCCCACAGTGTTTCTGCCAGGTTCCGTAGAGTTCCGTAGGGGCCATATTTTTCTGTAGTGGCTGGTAGTATTCCGTAGGGGTCTGTAGGTTTCCGTAGGCACCTACAGTGTTCTGTAGGAGCCCATAGGGTTTTAGTGAGGTTCCGTTGTGTTGCTAAGGGTCTTGTAGAGTGCTGTCGGGTCCTGGAGTATTCTGTAGGGTTCCAGAGGGGCTGGTAGGGTTCCGTCGAAATCTGTAGGGTTCCCTAGGGGCCCGGGAGTCCCGTAGATTTCCGTAGGGACCTGTAGGGTTGTGTAAGTGCCCGCAGGGGTTGGTAGGAGCTTGTAGGGTGCCATATGTTTCCGGAGGGTTGTGTAGGGTTCCGTAGGGGCCTGTGGTGTTCCCTAGGGGCCTGTAGATTCTCGTACAGTTCCGTAGGGTCCTGTAGGTTTCCATAAGCGCCCGCAGAGGTCTGAAGGGGCCCGTACTGTGCCGTAAGGATCCATAGGGTTCCGTAGAGCTTCGTAGGTTCCCTAGAGGCCTCTGGAGTACCGCAGGAGCCAGTAGTGTTCCATAGGGCCCTCTAGGGTTGTTTAAGTGCCCGCAGGAGTCTGTAGGAATCCGTGGGATTCTGTAAGGTTCTGGAGGGTTCTGCAGGGTTCCGTAGGGGCCCGTAGAGTTCCGTAGTGGCTGGTAAAGTTCCCTAGGGCCCTGTACCGTTCCGTAACTGCCTGCAATGGTCTTTAGGCTTCCGTAGGGGCTGGAAGGGTTCCATAAATTTCCGTGGGTTCCTGCAGAGTTCTGCAAGTGCCCGCAAGGGCCTGTAGGGGCCCACAGTGTTTCTGCCAGGTTCCGTAGAGTTCCGTAGGGGCCATATTTTTCTGTAGTGGCTGGTAGTATTCCGTAGGGGTCTGTAGGTTTCCGTAGGCACCTACAGTGTTCTGTAGGAGCCCATAGGGTTTTAGTGAGGTTCCGTTGTGTTGCTAAGGGTCTTGTAGAGTGCTGTCGGGTCCTGGAGTATTCTGTAGGGTTCCAGAGGGGCTGGTAGGGTTCCGTCGAAATCTGTAGGGTTCCCTAGGGGCCCGTAGAGTCCCGTAGATTTCCGTAGGGGCCTGTAGGGTTGTGTAAGTGCCCGCAGGGGTTGGTAGGAGCTTGTAGGGTGCCATATGTTTCCGGAGGGTTGTGTAGGGTTCCGTAGGGGCCTGTGGTGTTCCCTAGGGGCCTGTAGAGTCTCGTACAGTTCCGTAGGGTCCTGTAGGTTTCCATAAGCGCCCGCAGAGGTCTGAAGGGGCCCGTACTGTTCCGTAAGGATCCATAGGGTTCCGTAGAGCTTCGTAGGTTCCCTAGAGGCCTCTGGAGTACCGCAGGAGCCAGTAGTGTTCTGTAGGGGCCCGTAGGGTTCCTTCCATAGGAGCTGGCAGTGTTCCGTAGGGTCCTCTAGGGTTGAGTAAGTGCCCGCAGGAGTCTGTAGGAATCCGTGGGATTCTGTAAGGTTCTGGAGGGTTCTGCAGGGTTCCGTAGGGGCCCGTAGAGTTCCATAGTGGCTGGTAAAGTTCCCTAGGGCCCTGTACCGTTCCGTAACTGCCTGCAAGGGTCTTTAGGCTTCCGTAGAGGCTGGAAGGGTTCCATAAAGTTCCGTGGGTTCCTGCAGAGTTCTGCAAGTGCCCGCAAGGGCCTGTAGGGGCCCACAGTGTTTCTGCCAGGTTCCGTAGAGTTCCGTAGGGGCCATATTTTTCTGTAGTGGCTGGTAGTATTCCGTAGGGGTCTGTAGGTTTCCGTAGGCACCTACAGTGTTCTGTAGGAGCCCATAGGGTTTTAGTGAGGTTCCGTTGTGTTGCTAAGGGTCTTGTAGAGTGCTGTCGGGTCCTGGAGTATTCTGTAGGGTTCCAGAGGGGCTGGTAGGGTTCCGTCGAAATCTGTAGGGTTCCCTAGGGGCCCGTAGAGTCCCGTAGATTTCCGTAGGGGCCTGTAGGGTTGTGTAAGTGCCCGCAGAAGTCTGTAGGAGTCTGTGGGATTCTGTAAGGTTCCGGAGGGTTCTGCAGGGTTCCGTAGGGACGCGTAGAGTTCCGTAGTGGCTGGTAAAGTTCCGTAGGGCGCTGTGGGGTTCTGTATGGACCTGTAGGGTTCCGTAGGGGCCTGCAGGGTTCCGTAGGCACCTGCAGTGTTCTGTAGGAGCCCATAGGGTTTTAGTGAGGTTCCGTTGTGTTGCTAAGGGTCTTGTAGAGTGCTGTCGGGTCCTGGAGTATTCTGTAGGGTTCCAGAGGGGCTGGTAGGGTTCCGTCGAAATCTGAAGGGTTCCCTAGGGGCCCGTAGAGTCCCGTAGATTTCCGTAGGGGCCTGTAGGGTTGAGTAAGTGCCCGCAGGAGTCTGTAGGAATCCGTGGGATTCTGTAAGGTTCTGGAGGGTTCTGCAGGGTTCCGTAGGGGCCCGTAGAGTTCCATAGTGGCTGGTAAAGTTCCCTAGGGCCCTGTACCGTTCCGTAACTGCCTGCAAGGGTCTTTAGGCTTCCGTAGGGGCTGGAAGGGTTCCATAAAGTTCCGTGGGTTCCTGCAGAGTTCTGCAAGTGCCCGCAAGGGCCTGTAGGGGCCCACAGTGTTTCTGCCAGGTTCCGTAGAGTTCCGTAGGGGCCATATTTTTCTGTAGTGGCTGGTAGTATTCCGTAGGGGTCTGTAGGTTTCCGTAGGCACCTACAGTGTTCTGTAGGAGCCCATAGGGTTTTAGTGAGGTTCCGTTGTGTTGCTAAGGGTCTTGTAGAGTGCTGTCGGGTCCTGGAGTATTCTGTAGGGTTCCAGAGGGCCTCATAGGGTTCCATCGAAATCTATAGGGTTCCCTGGGGGCCCATAGAGTCCCGTAGATTTCCGTAGGGACCTGTAGGGTTGTGTAAGTGCCCGCAGGTGTCTGTAGGGTTCCGTAGGGGTCTGTAGGGTTCCGTAGGCACCTGCAGTGTTCTGTAGGAGCCCATAGGGTTTTAGTGAGGTTCCGTTGTGTTGCTAAGGGTCTTGTAGAGTGCTGTCGGGTCCTGGAGTATTCTGTAGGGTTCCAGAGGGGCTGGTAGGGTTCCGTCGAAATCTGAAGGGTTCCCTAGGGGCCCGTAGAGTCCCGTAGATTTCCGTAGGGGCCTGTAGGGTTGAGTAAGTGCCCGCAGGAGTCTGTAGGAATCCGTGGGATTCTGTAAGGTTCTGGAGGGTTCTGCAGGGTTCCGTAGGGGCCCGTAGAGTTCCATAGTGGCTGGTAAAGTTCCCTAGGGCCCTGTACCGTTCCGTAACTGCCTGCAAGGGTCTTTAGGCTTCCGTAGGGGCTGGAAGGGTTCCATAAAGTTCCGTGGGTTCCTGCAGAGTTCTGCAAGTGCCCGCAAGGGCCTGTAGGGGCCCACAGTGTTTCTGCCAGGTTCCGTAGAGTTCCGTAGGGGCCATATTTTTCTGTAGTGGCTGGTAGTATTCCGTAGGGGTCTGTAGGTTTCCGTAGGCACCTACAGTGTTCTGTAGGAGCCCATAGGGTTTTAGTGAGGTTCCGTTGTGTTGCTAAGGGTCTTGTAGAGTGCTGTCGGGTCCTGGAGTATTCTGTAGGGTTCCAGAGGGCCTCATAGGGTTCCATCGAAATCTATAGGGTTCCCTGGGGGCCCATAGAGTCCCGTAGATTTCCGTAGGGACCTGTAGGGTTGTGTAAGTGCCCGCAGAAGTCTGTAGGAGTCTGTGGGATTCTGTAAGGTTCCGGAGGGTTCTGCAGGGTTCCGTAGGGACGCGTAGAGTTCCGTAGTGGCTGGTAAAGTTCCGTAGGGCGCTGTGGGGTTCTGTATGGACCTGTAGGGTTCCGTAGGGGCCTGCAGGGTTCCGTAGGCACCTGCAGTGTTCTGTAGGAGCCCATAGGGTTTTAGTGAGGTTCCGTTGTGTTGCTAAGGGTCTTGTAGAGTGCTGTCGGGTCCTGGAGTATTCTGTAGGGTTCCAGAGGGGCTGGTAGGGTTCCGTCGAAATCTGAAGGGTTCCCTAGGGGCCCATAGAGTCCCGTAGATTTCCGTAGGGGCCTGTAGGGTTGAGTAAGTGCCCGCAGGAGTCTGTAGGAATCCGTGGGATTCTGTAAGGTTCTGGAGGGTTCTGCAGGGTTCCGTAGGGGCCCGTAGAGTTCCATAGTGGCTGGTAAAGTTCCCTAGGGCCCTGTACCGTTCCGTAACTGCCTGCAAGGGTCTTTAGGCTTCCGTAGGGGCTGGAAGGGTTCCATAAAGTTCCGTGGGTTCCTGCAGAGTTCTGCAAGTGCCCGCAAGGGCCTGTAGGGGCCCACAGTGTTTCTGCCAGGTTCCGTAGAGTTCCGTAGGGGCCATATTTTTCTGTAGTGGCTGGTAGTATTCCGTAGGGGTCTGTAGGTTTCCGTAGGCACCTACAGTGTTCTGTAGGAGCCCATAGGGTTTTAGTGAGGTTCCGTTGTGTTGCTAAGGGTCTTGTAGAGTGCTGTCGGGTCCTGGAGTATTCTGTAGGGTTCCAGAGGGCCTCATAGGGTTCCGTCGAAATCTGTAGGGTTCCCTAGGGGCCCGTAGAGTCCCGTAGATTTCCGTAGGGAGCTGTAGGGTTGTGTAAGTGCCCGCAGAAGTCTGTAGGAGTCTGTGGGATTCTGTAAGGTTCCGGAGGGTTCTGCAGGGTTCCGTAGGGACGCGTAGAGTTCCGTAGTGGCTGGTAAAGTTCCGTAGGGCGCTGTGGGGTTCTGTATGGACCTGTAGGGTTCCGTAGGGGCCTGCAGGGTTCCGTAGGCACCTGCAGTGTTCTGTAGGAGCCCATAGGGTTTTAGTGAGGTTCCGTTGTGTTGCTAAGGGTCTTGTAGAGTGCTGTCGGGTCCTGGAGTATTCTGTAGGGTTCCAGAGGGCCTCATAGGGTTCCGTCGAAATCTGAAGGGTTCCCTAGGGGCCCGTAGAGTCCCGTAGATTTCCGTAGGGACCTGTAGGGTTGTGTAAGTGCCCGCAGAAGTCTGTAGGAGTCTGTGGGATTCTGTAAGGTTCCGGAGGGTTCTGCAGGGTTCCGTAGGGACGCGTAGAGTTCCGTAGTGGCTGGTAAAGTTCCGTAGGGCCCTGTGGGGTTCTGTATGGACCTGTAGGGTTCCGTAGGGGCCTGCAGGGTTCCGTAAGTGCCCGCAGGTGTCTGTAGTGTTCCGTAGGGGTCTGTAGGGTTCCGTAGGCACCTGCAGTGTTCTGTAGGAGCCCATAGGGTTTTAGTGAGGTTCCGTTGTGTTGCTAAGGGTCTTGTAGAGTGCTGTCGGGTCCTGGAGTATTCTGTAGGGTTCCAGAGGGGCTGGTAGGGTTCCGTCGAAATCTGAAGGGTTCCCTAGGGGCCCGTAGAGTCCCGTAGATTTCCGTAGGGGCCTGTAGGGTTGAGTAAGTGCCCGCAGGAGTCTGTAGGAATCCGTGGGATTCTGTAAGGTTCTGGAGGGTTCTGCAGGGTTCCGTAGGGGCCCGTAGAGTTCCATAGTGGCTGGTAAAGTTCCCTAGGGCCCTGTACCGTTCCGTAACTGCCTGCAAGGGTCTTTAGGCTTCCGTAGGGGCTGGAAGGGTTCCATAAAGTTCCGTGGGTTCCTGCAGAGTTCTGCAAGTGCCCGCAAGGGCCTGTAGGGGCCCACAGTGTTTCTGCCAGGTTCCGTAGAGTTCCGTAGGGGCCATATTTTTCTGTAGTGGCTGGTAGTATTCAGTAGGGGTCTGTAGGTTTCCGTAGGCACCTACAGTGTTCTGTAGGAGCCCATAGGGTTTTAGTGAGGTTCCGTTGTGTTGCTAAGGGTCTTGTAGAGTGCTGTCGGGTCCTGGAGTATTCTGTAGGGTTCCAGAGGGGCTGGTAGGGTTCCGTCGAAATCTGAAGGGTTCCCTAGGGGCCCGTAGAGTCCCGTAGATTTCCGTAGGGAGCTGTAGGGTTGTGTAAGTGCCCGCAGAAGTCTGTAGGAGTCTGTGGGATTCTGTAAGGTTCCGGAGGGTTCTGCAGGGTTCCGTAGGGACGCGTAGAGTTCCGTAGTGGCTGGTAAAGTTCCGTAGGGCGCTGTGGGGTTCTGTATGGACCTGTAGGGTTCCGTAGGGGCCTGCAGGGTTCCGTAGGCACCTGCAGTGTTCTGTAGGAGCCCATAGGGTTTTAGTGAGGTTCCGTTGTGTTGCTAAGGGTCTTGTAGAGTGCTGTCGGGTCCTGGAGTATTCTGTAGGGTTCCAGAGGGCCTCATAGGGTTCCATCGAAATCTATAGGGTTCCCTGGGAGCCCATAGAGTCCCGTAGATTTCCGTAGGGAGCTGTAGGGTTGTGTAAGTGCCCGCAGAAGTCTGTAGGAGTCTGTGGGATTCTGTAAGGTTCCGGAGGGTTTTGCAGGGTTCCGTAGGGACGCGTAGAGTTCCGTAGTGGCTGGTAAAGTTCCGTAGGGCGCTGTGGGGTTCTGTATGGACCTGTAGGGTTCCGTAGGGGCCTGCAGGGTTCCGTAGGCACCTGCAGTGTTCTGTAGGAGCCCATAGGGTTTTAGTGAGGTTCCGTTGTGTTGCTAAGGGTCTTGTAGAGTGCTGTCGGGTCCTGGAGTATTCTGTAGGGTTCCAGAGGGGCTGGTAGGGTTCCGTCGAAATCTGAAGGGTTCCCTAGGGGCCCGTAGAGTCCCGTAGATTTCCATAGGGTCCTGTAGGGTTGAGTAAGTGCCCGCAGGAGTCTGTAGGAATCCGTGGGATTCTGTAAGGTTCTGGAGGGTTCTGCAGGGTTCCGTAGGGGCCCGTAGAGTTCCATAGTGGCTGGTAAAGTTCCCTAGGGCCCTGTACCGTTCCGTAACTGCCTGCAAGGGTCTTTAGGCTTCCGTAGGGGCTGGAAGGGTTCCATAAAGTTCCGTGGGTTCCTGCAGAGTTCTGCAAGTGCCCGCAAGGGCCTGTAGGGGCCCACAGTGTTTCTGCCAGGTTCCGTAGAGTTCCGTAGGGGCCATATTTTTCTGTAGTGGCTGGTAGTATTCCGTAGGGGTCTGTAGGTTTCCGTAGGCACCTACAGTGTTCTGTAGGAGCCCATAGGGTTTTAGTGAGGTTCCGTTGTGTTGCTAAGGGTCTTGTAGAGTGCTGTCGGGTCCTGGAGTATTCTGTAGGGTTCCAGAGGGCCTCATAGGGTTCCATCGAAATCTATAGGGTTCCCTGGGGGCCCATAGAGTCCCGTAGATTTCCGTAGGGACCTGTAGGGTTGTGTAAGTGCCCGCAGAAGTCTGTAGGAGTCTGTGGGATTCTGTAAGGTTCCGGAGGGTTCTGCAGGGTTCCGTAGGGACGCGTAGAGTTCCGTAGTGGCTGGTAAAGTTCCGTAGGGCGCTGTGGGGTTCTGTATGGACCTGTAGGGTTCCGTAGGGGCCTGCAGGGTTCCGTAGGCACCTGCAGTGTTCTGTAGGAGCCCATAGGGTTTTAGTGAGGTTCCGTTGTGTTGCTAAGGGTCTTGTAGAGTGCTGTCGGGTCCTGGAGTATTCTGTAGGGTTCCAGAGGGGCTGGTAGGGTTCCGTCGAAATCTGAAGGGTTCCCTAGGGGCCCGTAGAGTCCCGTAGATTTCCGTAGGGGCCTGTAGGGTTGTGTAAGTGCCCGCAGGGGTTGGTAGGAGCTTGTAGGGTGCCATATGTTTCCGGAGGGTTGTGTAGGGTTCCGTAGGGGCCTGTGGTGTTCCCTAGGGGCCTGTAGAGTCTCGTACAGTTCCGTAGGGTCCTGTAGGTTTCCATAAGCGCCCGCAGAGGTCTGAAGGGGCCCGTACTGTGCCGTAAGGATCCATAGGGTTCCGTAGAGCTTCGTAGGTTCCCTAGAGGCCTCTGGAGTACCGCAGGAGCCAGTAGTGTTCTGTAGGGGCCCGTAGGGTTCCTTCCATAGGAGCTGGCAGTGTTCCGTAGGGTCCTCTAGGGTTGAGTAAGTGCCCGCAGGAGTCTGTAGGAATCCGTGGGATTCTGTAAGGTTCTGGAGGGTTCTGCAGGGTTCTGTAGGGGCCCGTAGAGTTCCATAGTGGCTGGTAAAGTTCCCTAGGGCCCTGTACCGTTCCGTAACTGCCTGCAAGGGTCTTTAGGCTTCCGTAGGGGCTGGAAGGGTTCCATAAAGTTCCGTGGGTTCCTGCAGAGTTCTGCAAGTGCCCGCAAGGGCCTGTAGGGGCCCACAGTGTTTCTGCCAGGTTCCGTAGAGTTCCGTAGGGGCCATATTTTTCTGTAGTGGCTGGTAGTATTCCGTAGGGGTCTGTAGGTTTCCGTAGGCACCTACAGTGTTCTGTAGGAGCCCATAGGGTTTTAGTGAGGTTCCGTTGTGTTGCTAAGGGTCTTGTAGAGTGCTGTCGGGTCCTGGAGTATTCTGTAGGGTTCCAGAGGGCCTCATAGGGTTCCATCGAAATCTATAGGGTTCCCTGGGGGCCCGTAGAGTCCCGTAGATTTCCGTAGGGACCTGTAGGGTTGTGTAAGTGCCCGCAGAAGTCTGTAGGAGTCTGTGGGATTCTGTAAGGTTCCGGAGGGTTCTGCAGGGTTCCGTAGGGACGCGTAGAGTTCCGTAGTGGCTGGTAAAGTTCCGTAGGGCGCTGTGGGGTTCTGTATGGACCTGTAGGGTTCCGTAGGGGCCTGCAGGGTTCCGTAGGCACCTGCAGTGTTCTGTAGGAGCCCATAGGGTTTTAGTGAGGTTCCGTTGTGTTGCTAAGGGTCTTGTAGAGTGCTGTCGGGTCCTGGAGTATTCTGTAGGGTTCCAGAGGGCCTCATAGGGTTCCATCGAAATCTATAGGGTTCCCTGGGGGCCCATAGAGTCCCGTAGATTTTTGTAGGGAGCTGTAGGGTTGTGTAAGTGCCCGCAGAAGTCTGTAGGAGTCTGTGGGATTCTGTAAGGTTCCGGAGGGTTTTGCAGGGTTCCGTAGGGACGCGTAGAGTTCCGTAGTGGCTGGTAAAGTTCCGTAGGGCGCTGTGGGGTTCTGTATGGACCTGTAGGGTTCCGTAGGGGCCTGCAGGGTTCCGTAGGCACCTGCAGTGTTCTGTAGGAGCCCATAGGGTTTTAGTGAGGTTCCGTTGTGTTGCTAAGGGTCTTGTAGAGTGCTGTCGGGTCCTGGAGTATTCTGTAGGGTTCCAGAGGGGCTGGTAGGGTTCCGTCGAAATCTGAAGGGTTCCCTAGGGGCCCGTAGAGTCCCGTAGATTTCCGTAGGGGCCTGTAGGGTTGTGTAAGTGCCCGCAGGGGTTGGTAGGAGCTTGTAGGGTGCCATATGTTTCCGGAGGGTTGTGTAGGGTTCCGTAGGGGCCTGTGGTGTTCCCTAGGGGCCTGTAGAGTCTCGTACAGTTCCGTAGGGTCCTGTAGGTTTCCATAAGCGCCCGCAGAGGTCTGAAGGGGCCCGTACTGTGCCGTAAGGATCCATAGGGTTCCGTAGAGCTTCGTAGGTTCCCTAGAGGCCTCTGGAGTACCGCAGGAGCCAGTAGTGTTCTGTAGGGGCCCGTAGGGTTCCTTCCATAGGATCTGGCAGTGTTCCGTAGGGTCCTCTAGGGTTGAGTAAGTGCCCGCAGGAGTCTGTAGGAATCCGTGGGATTCTGTAAGGTTCTGGAGGGTTCTGCAGGGTTCCGTAGGGGCCCGTAGAGTTCCATAGTGGCTGGTAAAGTTCCCTAGGGCCCTGTACCGTTCCGTAACTGCCTGCAAGGGTCTTTAGGCTTCCGTAGGGGCTGGAAGGGTTCCATAAATTTCCGTGGGTTCCTGCAGAGTTCTGCAAGTGCCCGCAAGGGCCTGTAGGGGCCCACAGTGTTTCTGCCAGGTTCCGTAGAGTTCCGTAGGGGCCATATTTTTCTGTAGTGGCTGGTAGTATTCCGTAGGGGTCTGTAGGTTTCCGCAGGCACCTACAGTGTTCTGTAGGAGCCCATAGGGTTTTAGTGAGGTTCCGTTGTGTTGCTAAGGGTCTTGTAGAGTGCTGTCGGGTCCTGGAGTATTCTGTAGGGTTCCAGAGGGGCTGGTAGGGTTCCGTCGAAATCTGTAGGGTTCCCTAGGGGCCCGTAGAGTCCCGTAGATTTCCGTAGGGAGCTGTAGGGTTGTGTAAGTGCCCGCAGAAGTCTGTAGGAGTCTGTGGGATTCTGTAAGGTTCCGGAGGGTTCTGCAGGGTTCCGTAGGGACGCGTAGAGTTCCGTAGTGGCTGGTAAAGTTCCGTAGGGCGCTGTGGGGTTCTGTATGGACCTGTAGGGTTCCGTAGGGGCCTGCAGGGTTCCGTAGGCACCTGCAGTGTTCTGTAGGAGCCCATAGGGTTTTAGTGAGGTTCCGTTGTGTTGCTAAGGGTCTTGTAGAGTGCTGTCGGGTCCTGGAGTATTCTGTAGGGTTCCAGAGGGGCTGGTAGGGTTCCGTCGAAATCTGAAGGGTTCCCTAGGGGCCCGTAGAGTCCCGTAGATTTCCGTAGGGGCCTGTAGGGTTGTGTAAGTGCCCGCAGAAGTCTGTAGGAGTCTGTGGGATTCTGTAAGGTTCCGGAGGGTTCTGCAGGGTTCCGTAGGGACGCGTAGAGTTCCGTAGTGGCTGGTAAAGTTCCGTAGGGCCCTGTGGGGTTCTGTATGGACCTGTAGGGTTCCGTAGGGGCCTGCAGGGTTCCGTAAGTGCCCGCAGGTGTCTGTAGGGTTCCGTAGGGGTCTGTAGGGTTCCGTAGGCACCTGCAGTGTTCTGTAGGAGCCCATAGGGTTTTAGTGAGGTTCCGTTGTGTTGCTAAGGGTCTTGTAGAGTGCTGTCGGGTCCTGGAGTATTCTGTAGGGTTCCAGAGGGGCTGGTAGGGTTCCGTCGAAATCTGAAGGGTTCCCTAGGGGCCCGTAGAGTCCCGTAGATTTCCGTAGGGGCCTGTAGGGTTGAGTAAGTGCCCGCAGGAGTCTGTAGGAATCCGTGGGATTCTGTAAGGTTCTGGAGGGTTCTGCAGGGTTCCGTAGGGGCCCGTAGAGTTCCATAGTGGCTGGTAAAGTTCCCTAGGGCCCTGTACCGTTCCGTAACTGCCTGCAAGGGTCTTTAGGCTTCCGTAGGGGCTGGAAGGGTTCCATAAATTTCCGTGGGTTCCTGCAGAGTTCTGCAAGTGCCCGCAAGGGCCTGTAGGGGCCCACAGTGTTTCTGCCAGGTTCCGTAGAGTTCCGTAGGGGCCATATTTTTCTGTAGTGGCTGGTAGTATTCCGTAGGGGTCTGTAGGTTTCCGTAGGCACCTACAGTGTTCTGTAGGAGCCCATAGGGTTTTAGTGAGGTTCCGTTGTGTTGCTAAGGGTCTTGTAGAGTGCTGTCGGGTCCTGGAGTATTCTGTAGGGTTCCAGAGGGGCTGGTAGGGTTCCGTCGAAATCTGTAGGGTTCCCTAGGGGCCCGTAGAGTCCCGTAGATTTCCGTAGGGAGCTGTAGGGTTGTGTAAGTGCCCGCAGAAGTCTGTAGGAGTCTGTGGGATTCTGTAAGGTTCCGGAGGGTTCTGCAGGGTTCCGTAGGGACGCGTAGAGTTCCGTAGTGGCTGGTAAAGTTCCGTAGGGCGCTGTGGGGTTCTGTATGGACCTGTAGGGTTCCGTAGGGGCCTGCAGGGTTCCGTAGGCACCTGCAGTGTTCTGTAGGAGCCCATAGGGTTTTAGTGAGGTTCCGTTGTGTTGCTAAGGGTCTTGTAGAGTGCTGTCGGGTCCTGGAGTATTCTGTAGGGTTCCAGAGGGGCTGGTAGGGTTCCGTCGAAATCTGAAGGGTTCCCTAGGGGCCCGTAGAGTCCCGTAGATTTCCGTAGGGGCCTGTAGGGTTGTGTAAGTGCCCGCAGAAGTCTGTAGGAGTCTGTGGGATTCTGTAAGGTTCCGGAGGGTTCTGCAGGGTTCCGTAGGGACGCGTAGAGTTCCGTAGTGGCTGGTAAAGTTCCGTAGGGCCCTGTGGGGTTCTGTATGGACCTGTAGGGTTCCGTAGGGGCCTGCAGGGTTCCGTAAGTGCCCGCAGGTGTCTGTAGGGTTCCGTAGGGGTCTGTAGGGTTCCGTAGGCACCTGCAGTGTTCTGTAGGAGCCCATAGGGTTTTAGTGAGGTTCCGTTGTGTTGCTAAGGGTCTTGTAGAGTGCTGTCGGGTCCTGGAGTATTCTGTAGGGTTCCAGAGGGGCTGGTAGGGTTCCGTCGAAATCTGAAGGGTTCCCTAGGGGCCCGTAGAGTCCCGTAGATTTCCGTAGGGGCCTGTAGGGTTGAGTAAGTGCCCGCAGGAGTCTGTAGGAATCCGTGGGATTCTGTAAGGTTCTGGAGGGTTCTGCAGGGTTCCGTAGGGGCCCGTAGAGTTCCATAGTGGCTGGTAAAGTTCCCTAGGGCCCTGTACCGTTCCGTAACTGCCTGCAAGGGTCTTTAGGCTTCCGTAGGGGCTGGAAGGGTTCCATAAAGTTCCGTGGGTTCCTGCAGAGTTCTGCAAGTGCCCGCAAGGGCCTGTAGGGGCCCACAGTGTTTCTGCCAGGTTCCGTAGAGTTCCGTAGGGGCCATATTTTTCTGTAGTGGCTGGTAGTATTCCGTAGGGGTCTGTAGGTTTCCGTAGGCACCTACAGTGTTCTGTAGGAGCCCATAGGGTTTTAGTGAGGTTCCGTTGTGTTGCTAAGGGTCTTGTAGAGTGCTGTCGGGTCCTGGAGTATTCTGTAGGGTTCCAGAGGGGCTGGTAGGGTTCCGTCGAAATCTGTAGGGTTCCCTAGGGGCCCGTAGAGTCCCGTAGATTTCCGTAGGGAGCTGTAGGGTTGTGTAAGTGCCCGCAGAAGTCTGTAGGAGTCTGTGGGATTCTGTAAGGTTCCGGAGGGTTCTGCAGGGTTCCGTAGGGACGCGTAGAGTTCCGTAGTGGCTGGTAAAGTTCCGTAGGGCGCTGTGGGGTTCTGTATGGACCTGTAGGGTTCCGTAGGGGCCTGCAGGGTTCCGTAGGCACCTGCAGTGTTCTGTAGGAGCCCATAGGGTTTTAGTGAGGTTCCGTTGTGTTGCTAAGGGTCTTGTAGAGTGCTGTCGGGTCCTGGAGTATTCTGTAGGGTTCCAGAGGGGCTGGTAGGGTTCCGTCGAAATCTGAAGGGTTCCCTAGGGGCCCGTAGAGTCCCGTAGATTTCCGTAGGGACCTGTAGGGTTGTGTAAGTGCCCGCAGAAGTCTGTAGGAGTCTGTGGGATTCTGTAAGGTTCCGGAGGGTTCTGCAGGGTTCCGTAGGGACGCGTAGAGTTCCGTAGTGGCTGGTAAAGTTCCGTAGGGCCCTGTGGGGTTCTGTATGGACCTGTAGGGTTCCGTAGGGGCCTGCAGGGTTCCGTAAGTGCCCGCAGGTGTCTGTAGGGTTCCGTAGGGGTCTGTAGGGTTCCGTAGGCACCTGCAGTGTTCTGTAGGAGCCCATAGGGTTTTAGTGAGGTTCCGTTGTGTTGCTAAGGGTCTTGTAGAGTGCTGTCGGGTCCTGGAGTATTCTGTAGGGTTCCAGAGGGGCTGGTAGGGTTCCGTCGAAATCTGAAGGGTTCCCTAGGGGCCCGTAGAGTCCCGTAGATTTCCGTAGGGGCCTGTAGGGTTGAGTAAGTGCCCGCAGGAGTCTGTAGGAATCCGTGGGATTCTGTAAGGTTCTGGAGGGTTCTGCAGGGTTCCGTAGGGGCCCGTAGAGTTCCATAGTGGCTGGTAAAGTTCCCTAGGGCCCTGTACCGTTCCGTAACTGCCTGCAAGGGTCTTTAGGCTTCCGTAGGGGCTGGAAGGGTTCCATAAAGTTCCGTGGGTTCCTGCAGAGTTCTGCAAGTGCCCGCAAGGGCCTGTAGGGGCCCACAGTGTTTCTGCCAGGTTCCGTAGAGTTCCGTAGGGGCCATATTTTTCTGTAGTGGCTGGTAGTATTCCGTAGGGGTCTGTAGGTTTCCGTAGGCACCTACAGTGTTCTGTAGGAGCCCATAGGGTTTTAGTGAGGTTCCGTTGTGTTGCTAAGGGTCTTGTAGAGTGCTGTCGGGTCCTGGAGTATTCTGTAGGGTTCCAGAGGGCCTCATAGGGTTCCATCGAAATCTATAGGGTTCCCTGGGGGCCCATAGAGTCCCGTAGATTTCCGTAGGGACCTGTAGGGTTGTGTAAGTGCCCGCAGAAGTCTGTAGGAGTCTGTGGGATTCTGTAAGGTTCCGGAGGGTTCTGCAGGGTTCCGTAGGGACGCGTAGAGTTCCGTAGTGGCTGGTAAAGTTCCGTAGGGCGCTGTGGGGTTCTGTATGGACCTGTAGGGTTCCGTAGGGGCCTGCAGGGTTCCGTAGGCACCTGCAGTGTTCTGTAGGAGCCCATAGGGTTTTAGTGAGGTTCCGTTGTGTTGCTAAGGGTCTTGTAGAGTGCTGTCGGGTCCTGGAGTATTCTGTAGGGTTCCAGAGGGCCTCATAGGGTTCCATCGAAATCTATAGGGTTCCCTGGGGGCCCATAGAGTCCCGTAGATTTCCGTAGGGAGCTGTAGGGTTGTGTAAGTGCCCGCAGAAGTCTGTAGGAGTCTGTGGGATTCTGTAAGGTTCCGGAGGGTTTTGCAGGGTTCCGTAGGGACGCGTAGAGTTCCGTAGTGGCTGGTAAAGTTCCGTAGGGCGCTGTGGGGTTCTGTATGGACCTGTAGGGTTCCGTAGGGGCCTGCAGGGTTCCGTAGGCACCTGCAGTGTTCTGTAGGAGCCCATAGGGTTTTAGTGAGGTTCCGTTGTGTTGCTAAGGGTCTTGTAGAGTGCTGTCGGGTCCTGGAGTATTCTGTAGGGTTCCAGAGGGGCTGGTAGGGTTCCGTCGAAATCTGAAGGGTTCCCTAGGGGCCCGTAGAGTCCCGTAGATTTCCGTAGGGGCCTGTAGGGTTGTGTAAGTGCCCGCAGGGGTTGGTAGGAGCTTGTAGGGTGCCATATGTTTCCGGAGGGTTGTGTAGGGTTCCGTAGGGGCCTGTGGTGTTCCCTAGGGGCCTGTAGAGTCTCGTACAGTTCCGTAGGGTCCTGTAGGTTTCCATAAGCGCCCGCAGAGGTCTGAAGGGGCCCGTACTGTGCCGTAAGGATCCATAGGGTTCCGTAGAGCTTTGTAGGTTCCCTAGAGGCCTCTGGAGTACCGCAGGAGCCAGTAGTGTTCTGTAGGGGCCCGTAGGGTTCCTTCCATAGGAGCTGGCAGTGTTCCGTAGGGTCCTCTAGGGTTGAGTAAGTGCCCGCAGGAGTCTGTAGGAATCCGTGGGATTCTGTAAGGTTCTGGAGGGTTCTGCAGGGTTCCGTAGGGGCCCGTAGAGTTCCATAGTGGCTGGTAAAGTTCCCTAGGGCCCTGTACCGTTCCGTAACTGCCTGCAAGGGTCTTTAGGCTTCCGTAGGGGCTGGAAGGGTTCCATAAATTTCCGTGGGTTCCTGCAGAGTTCTGCAAGTGCCCGCAAGGGCCTGTAGGGGCCCACAGTGTTTCTGCCAGGTTCCGTAGAGTTCCGTAGGGGCCATATTTTTCTGTAGTGGCTGGTAGTATTCCGTAGGGGTCTGTAGGTTTCCGTAGGCACCTACAGTGTTCTGTAGGAGCCCATAGGGTTTTAGTGAGGTTCCGTTGTGTTGCTAAGGGTCTTGTAGAGTGCTGTCGGGTCCTGGAGTATTCTGTAGGGTTCCAGAGGGGCTGGTAGGGTTCCGTCGAAATCTGTAGGGTTCCCTAGGGGCCCGTAGAGTCCCGTAGATTTCCGTAGGGACCTGTAGGGTTGTGTAAGTGCCCGCAGAAGTCTGTAGGAGTCTGTGGGATTCTGTAAGGTTCCGGAGGGTTCTGCAGGGTTCCGTAGGGACGCGTAGAGTTCCGTAGTGGCTGGTAAAGTTCCGTAGGGCGCTGTGGGGTTCTGTATGGACCTGTAGGGTTCCGTAGGGGCCTGCAGGGTTCCGTAGGCACCTGCAGTGTTCTGTAGGAGCCCATAGGGTTTTAGTGAGGTTCCGTTGTGTTGCTAAGGGTCTTGTAGAGTGCTGTCGGGTCCTGGAGTATTCTGTAGGGTTCCAGAGGGGCTGGTAGGGTTCCGTCGAAATCTGAAGGGTTCCCTAGGGGCCCGTAGAGTCCCGTAGATTTCCGTAGGGGCCTGTAGGGTTGTGTAAGTGCCCGCAGAAGTCTGTAGGAGTCTGTGGGATTCTGTAAGGTTCCGGAGGGTTTTGCAGGGTTCCGTAGGGACGCGTAGAGTTCCGTAGTGGCTGGTAAAGTTCCGTAGGGCGCTGTGGGGTTCTGTATGGACCTGTAGGGTTCCGTAGGGGCCTGCAGGGTTCCGTAGGCACCTGCAGTGTTCTGTAGGAGCCCATAGGGTTTTAGTGAGGTTCCGTTGTGTTGCTAAGGGTCTTGTAGAGTGCTGTCGGGTCCTGGAGTATTCTGTAGGGTTCCAGAGGGGCTGGTAGGGTTCCGTCGAAATCTGAAGGGTTCCCTAGGGGCCCGTAGAGTCCCGTAGATTTCCGTAGGGGCCTGTAGGGTTGAGTAAGTGCCCGCAGGAGTCTGTAGGAATCCGTGGGATTCTGTAAGGTTCTGGAGGGTTCTGCAGGGTTCCGTAGGGGCCCGTAGAGTTCCATAGTGGCTGGTAAAGTTCCCTAGGGCCCTGTACCGTTCCGTAACTGCCTGCAAGGGTCTTTAGGCTTCCGTAGGGGCTGGAAGGGTTCCATAAATTTCCGTGGGTTCCTGCAGAGTTCTGCAAGTGCCCGCAAGGGCCTGTAGGGGCCCACAGTGTTTCTGCCAGGTTCCGTAGAGTTCCGTAGGGGCCATATTTTTCTGTAGTGGCTGGTAGTATTCCGTAGGGGTCTGTAGGTTTCCGTAGGCACCTACAGTGTTCTGTAGGAGCCCATAGGGTTTTAGTGAGGTTCCGTTGTGTTGCTAAGGGTCTTGTAGAGTGCTGTCGGGTCCTGGAGTATTCTGTAGGGTTCCAGAGGGGCTGGTAGGGTTCCGTCGAAATCTGTAGGGTTCCCTAGGGGCCCGTAGAGTCCCGTAGATTTCCGTAGGGAGCTGTAGGGTTGTGTAAGTGCCCGCAGAAGTCTGTAGGAGTCTGTGGGATTCTGTAAGGTTCCGGAGGGTTCTGCAGGGTTCCGTAGGGACGCGTAGAGTTCCGTAGTGGCTGGTAAAGTTCCGTAGGGCGCTGTGGGGTTCTGTATGGACCTGTAGGGTTCCGTAGGGGCCTGCAGGGTTCCGTAGGCACCTGCAGTGTTCTGTAGGAGCCCATAGGGTTTTAGTGAGGTTCCGTTGTGTTGCTAAGGGTCTTGTAGAGTGCTGTCGGGTCCTGGAGTATTCTGTAGGGTTCCAGAGGGGCTGGTAGGGTTCCGTCGAAATCTGAAGGGTTCCCTAGGGGCCCGTAGAGTCCCGTAGATTTCCGTAGGGGCCTGTAGGGTTGTGTAAGTGCCCGCAGAAGTCTGTAGGAGTCTGTGGGATTCTGTAAGGTTCCGGAGGGTTCTGCAGGGTTCCGTAGGGACGCGTAGAGTTCCGTAGTGGCTGGTAAAGTTCCGTAGGGCCCTGTGGGGTTCTGTATGGACCTGTAGGGTTCCGTAGGGGCCTGCAGGGTTCCGTAAGTGCCCGCAGGTGTCTGTAGGGTTCCGTAGGGGTCTGTAGGGTTCCGTAGGCACCTGCAGTGTTCTGTAGGAGCCCATAGGGTTTTAGTGAGGTTCCGTTGTGTTGCTAAGGGTCTTGTAGAGTGCTGTCGGGTCCTGGAGTATTCTGTAGGGTTCCAGAGGGGCTGGTAGGGTTCCGTCGAAATCTGAAGGGTTCCCTAGGGGCCCGTAGAGTCCCGTAGATTTCCGTAGGGGCCTGTAGGGTTGAGTAAGTGCCCGCAGGAGTCTGTAGGAATCCGTGGGATTCTGTAAGGTTCTGGAGGGTTCTGCAGGGTTCCGTAGGGGCCCGTAGAGTTCCATAGTGGCTGGTAAAGTTCCCTAGGGCCCTGTACCGTTCCGTAACTGCCTGCAAGGGTCTTTAGGCTTCCGTAGGGGCTGGAAGGGTTCCATAAAGTTCCGTGGGTTCCTGCAGAGTTCTGCAAGTGCCCGCAAGGGCCTGTAGGGGCCCACAGTGTTTCTGCCAGGTTCCGTAGAGTTCCGTAGGGGCCATATTTTTCTGTAGTGGCTGGTAGTATTCCGTAGGGGTCTGTAGGTTTCCGTAGGCACCTACAGTGTTCTGTAGGAGCCCATAGGGTTTTAGTGAGGTTCCGTTGTGTTGCTAAGGGTCTTGTAGAGTGCTGTCGGGTCCTGGAGTATTCTGTAGGGTTCCAGAGGGGCTGGTAGGGTTCCGTCGAAATCTGTAGGGTTCCCTAGGGGCCCGTAGAGTCCCGTAGATTTCCGTAGGGAGCTGTAGGGTTGTGTAAGTGCCCGCAGAAGTCTGTAGGAGTCTGTGGGATTCTGTAAGGTTCCGGAGGGTTCTGCAGGGTTCCGTAGGGACGCGTAGAGTTCCGTAGTGGCTGGTAAAGTTCCGTAGGGCGCTGTGGGGTTCTGTATGGACCTGTAGGGTTCCGTAGGGGCCTGCAGGGTTCCGTAGGCACCTGCAGTGTTCTGTAGGAGCCCATAGGGTTTTAGTGAGGTTCCGTTGTGTTGCTAAGGGTCTTGTAGAGTGCTGTCGGGTCCTGGAGTATTCTGTAGGGTTCCAGAGGGGCTGGTAGGGTTCCGTCGAAATCTGAAGGGTTCCCTAGGGGCCCGTAGAGTCCCGTAGATTTCCGTAGGGACCTGTAGGGTTGTGTAAGTGCCCGCAGAAGTCTGTAGGAGTCTGTGGGATTCTGTAAGGTTCCGGAGGGTTCTGCAGGGTTCCGTAGGGACGCGTAGAGTTCCGTAGTGGCTGGTAAAGTTCCGTAGGGCCCTGTGGGGTTCTGTATGGACCTGTAGGGTTCCGTAGGGGCCTGCAGGGTTCCGTAAGTGCCCGCAGGTGTCTGTAGGGTTCCGTAGGGGTCTGTAGGGTTCCGTAGGCACCTGCAGTGTTCTGTAGGAGCCCATAGGGTTTTAGTGAGGTTCCGTTGTGTTGCTAAGGGTCTTGTAGAGTGCTGTCGGGTCCTGGAGTATTCTGTAGGGTTCCAGAGGGGCTGGTAGGGTTCCGTCGAAATCTGAAGGGTTCCCTAGGGGCCCGTAGAGTCCCGTAGATTTCCGTAGGGGCCTGTAGGGTTGAGTAAGTGCCCGCAGGAGTCTGTAGGAATCCGTGGGATTCTGTAAGGTTCTGGAGGGTTCTGCAGGGTTCCGTAGGGGCCCGTAGAGTTCCATAGTGGCTGGTAAAGTTCCCTAGGGCCCTGTACCGTTCCGTAACTGCCTGCAAGGGTCTTTAGGCTTCCGTAGGGGCTGGAAGGGTTCCATAAAGTTCCGTGGGTTCCTGCAGAGTTCTGCAAGTGCCCGCAAGGGCCTGTAGGGGCCCACAGTGTTTCTGCCAGGTTCCGTAGAGTTCCGTAGGGGCCATATTTTTCTGTAGTGGCTGGTAGTATTCAGTAGGGGTCTGTAGGTTTCCGTAGGCACCTACAGTGTTCTGTAGGAGCCCATAGGGTTTTAGTGAGGTTCCGTTGTGTTGCTAAGGGTCTTGTAGAGTGCTGTCGGGTCCTGGAGTATTCTGTAGGGTTCCAGAGGGCCTCATAGGGTTCCATCGAAATCTATAGGGTTCCCTGGGGGCCCATAGAGTCCCGTAGATTTCCGTAGGGACCTGTAGGGTTGTGTAAGTGCCCGCAGAAGTCTGTAGGAGTCTGTGGGATTCTGTAAGGTTCCGGAGGGTTCTGCAGGGTTCCGTAGGGACGCGTAGAGTTCCGTAGTGGCTGGTAAAGTTCCGTAGGGCGCTGTGGGGTTCTGTATGGACCTGTAGGGTTCCGTAGGGGCCTGCAGGGTTCCGTAGGCACCTGCAGTGTTCTGTAGGAGCCCATAGGGTTTTAGTGAGGTTCCGTTGTGTTGCTAAGGGTCTTGTAGAGTGCTGTCGGGTCCTGGAGTATTCTGTAGGGTTCCAGAGGGCCTCATAGGGTTCCATCGAAATCTATAGGGTTCCCTGGGGGCCCATAGAGTCCCGTAGATTTCCGTAGGGAGCTGTAGGGTTGTGTAAGTGCCCGCAGAAGTCTGTAGGAGTCTGTGGGATTCTGTAAGGTTCCGGAGGGTTTTGCAGGGTTCCGTAGGGACGCGTAGAGTTCCGTAGTGGCTGGTAAAGTTCCGTAGGGTGCTGTGGGGTTCTGTATGGACCTGTAGGGTTCCGTAGGGGCCTGCAGGGTTCCGTAGGCACCTGCAGTGTTCTGTAGGAGCCCATAGGGTTTTAGTGAGGTTCCGTTGTGTTGCTAAGGGTCTTGTAGAGTGCTGTCGGGTCCTGGAGTATTCTGTAGGGTTCCAGAGGGGCTGGTAGGGTTCCGTCGAAATCTGAAGGGTTCCCTAGGGGCCCGTAGAGTCCCGTAGATTTCCGTAGGGGCCTGTAGGGTTGTGTAAGTGCCCGCAGGGGTTGGTAGGAGCTTGTAGGGTGCCATATGTTTCCGGAGGGTTGTGTAGGGTTCCGTAGGGGCCTGTGGTGTTCCCTAGGGGCCTGTAGAGTCTCGTACAGTTCCGTAGGGTCCTGTAGGTTTCCATAAGCGCCCGCAGAGGTCTGAAGGGGCCCGTACTGTGCCGTAAGGATCCATAGGGTTCCGTAGAGCTTTGTAGGTTCCCTAGAGGCCTCTGGAGTACCGCAGGAGCCAGTAGTGTTCTGTAGGGGCCCGTAGGGTTCCTTCCATAGGAGCTGGCAGTGTTCCGTAGGGTCCTCTAGGGTTGAGTAAGTGCCCGCAGGAGTCTGTAGGAATCCGTGGGATTCTGTAAGGTTCTGGAGGGTTCTGCAGGGTTCCGTAGGGGCCCGTAGAGTTCCATAGTGGCTGGTAAAGTTCCCTAGGGCCCTGTACCGTTCCGTAACTGCCTGCAAGGGTCTTTAGGCTTCCGTAGGGGCTGGAAGGGTTCCATAAATTTCCGTGGGTTCCTGCAGAGTTCTGCAAGTGCCCGCAAGGGCCTGTAGGGGCCCACAGTGTTTCTGCCAGGTTCCGTAGAGTTCCGTAGGGGCCATATTTTTCTGTAGTGGCTGGTAGTATTCCGTAGGGGTCTGTAGGTTTCCGTAGGCACCTACAGTGTTCTGTAGGAGCCCATAGGGTTTTAGTGAGGTTCCGTTGTGTTGCTAAGGGTCTTGTAGAGTGCTGTCGGGTCCTGGAGTATTCTGTAGGGTTCCAGAGGGGCTGGTAGGGTTCCGTCGAAATCTGTAGGGTTCCCTAGGGGCCCGTAGAGTCCCGTAGATTTCCGTAGGGACCTGTAGGGTTGTGTAAGTGCCCGCAGAAGTCTGTAGGAGTCTGTGGGATTCTGTAAGGTTCCGGAGGGTTCTGCAGGGTTCCGTAGGGACGCGTAGAGTTCCGTAGTGGCTGGTAAAGTTCCGTAGGGCGCTGTGGGGTTCTGTATGGACCTGTAGGGTTCCGTAGGGGCCTGCAGGGTTCCGTAGGCACCTGCAGTGTTCTGTAGGAGCCCATAGGGTTTTAGTGAGGTTCCGTTGTGTTGCTAAGGGTCTTGTAGAGTGCTGTCGGGTCCTGGAGTATTCTGTAGGGTTCCAGAGGGGCTGGTAGGGTTCCGTCGAAATCTGAAGGGTTCCCTAGGGGCCCGTAGAGTCCCGTAGATTTCCGTAGGGGCCTGTAGGGTTGTGTAAGTGCCCGCAGAAGTCTGTAGGAGTCTGTGGGATTCTGTAAGGTTCCGGAGGGTTTTGCAGGGTTCCGTAGGGACGCGTAGAGTTCCGTAGTGGCTGGTAAAGTTCCGTAGGGCGCTGTGGGGTTCTGTATGGACCTGTAGGGTTCCGTAGGGGCCTGCAGGGTTCCGTAGGCACCTGCAGTGTTCTGTAGGAGCCCATAGGGTTTTAGTGAGGTTCCGTTGTGTTGCTAAGGGTCTTGTAGAGTGCTGTCGGGTCCTGGAGTATTCTGTAGGGTTCCAGAGGGGCTGGTAGGGTTCCGTCGAAATCTGAAGGGTTCCCTAGGGGCCCGTAGAGTCCCGTAGATTTCCGTAGGGGCCTGTAGGGTTGTGTAAGTGCCCGCAGGGGTTGGTAGGAGCTTGTAGGGTGCCATATGTTTCCGGAGGGTTGTGTAGGGTTCCGTAGGGGCCTGTGGTGTTCCCTAGGGGCCTGTAGAGTCTCGTACAGTTCCGTAGGGTCCTGTAGGTTTCCATAAGCGCCCGCAGAGGTCTGAAGGGGCCCGTACTGTGCCGTAAGGATCCATAGGGTTCCGTAGAGCTTCGTAGGTTCCCTAGAGGCCTCTGGAGTACCGCAGGAGCCAGTAGTGTTCTGTAGGGGCCCGTAGGGTTCCTTCCATAGGAGCTGGCAGTGTTCCGTAGGGTCCTCTAGGGTTGAGTAAGTGCCCGCAGGAGTCTGTAGGAATCCGTGGGATTCTGTAAGGTTCTGGAGGGTTCTGCAGGGTTCCGTAGGGGCCCGTAGAGTTCCATAGTGGCTGGTAAAGTTCCCTAGGGCCCTGTACCGTTCCGTAACTGCCTGCAAGGGTCTTTAGGCTTCCGTAGGGGCTGGAAGGGTTCCATAAAGTTCCGTGGGTTCCTGCAGAGTTCTGCAAGTGCCCGCAAGGGCCTGTAGGGGCCCACAGTGTTTCTGCCAGGTTCCGTAGAGTTCCGTAGGGGCCATATTTTTCTGTAGTGGCTGGTAGTATTCCGTAGGGGTCTGTAGGTTTCCGTAGGCACCTACAGTGTTCTGTAGGAGCCCATAGGGTTTTAGTGAGGTTCCGTTGTGTTGCTAAGGGTCTTGTAGAGTGCTGTCGGGTCCTGGAGTATTCTGTAGGGTTCCAGAGGGGCTGGTAGGGTTCCGTCGAAATCTGTAGGGTTCCCTAGGGGCCCGTAGAGTCCCGTAGATTTCCGTAGGGAGCTGTAGGGTTGTGTAAGTGCCCGCAGAAGTCTGTAGGAGTCTGTGGGATTCTGTAAGGTTCCGGAGGGTTCTGCAGGGTTCCGTAGGGACGCGTAGAGTTCCGTAGTGGCTGGTAAAGTTCCGTAGGGCGCTGTGGGGTTCTGTATGGACCTGTAGGGTTCCGTAGGGGCCTGCAGGGTTCCGTAGGCACCTGCAGTGTTCTGTAGGAGCCCATAGGGTTTTAGTGAGGTTCCGTTGTGTTGCTAAGGGTCTTGTAGAGTGCTGTCGGGTCCTGGAGTATTCTGTAGGGTTCCAGAGGGGCTGGTAGGGTTCCGTCGAAATCTGAAGGGTTCCCTAGGGGCCCGTAGAGTCCCGTAGATTTCCGTAGGGGCCTGTAGGGTTGTGTAAGTGCCCGCAGAAGTCTGTAGGAGTCTGTGGGATTCTGTAAGGTTCCGGAGGGTTCTGCAGGGTTCCGTAGGGACGCGTAGAGTTCCGTAGTGGCTGGTAAAGTTCCGTAGGGCCCTGTGGGGTTCTGTAT
>NW_027414860.1:0-171250 GCF_964106895.1 Numenius arquata
CTGGCAGAAACACTGTGGGCCCCTACAGGCCCTTGCGGGCACTTGCAGAACTCTGCAGGAACCCGCGGAACTTTATGGAACCCTACCAGCCCCTACGGAAGCCTAAAGACCATTGCAGGCAGTTACGGAACAGTACAGGGCCCTAGGGAACTTTACCAGCCACTACGGAACTCTACGGGCCCCTACGGAACCCTGCAGAACCCTCCGGAACCTTACAGAATCCCACGGATTCCTACAGACTCCTGCGGGCACTTACTCAACCCTAGAGGACCCTACGGAACACTACTGGCTCCTGCGGTACTCCAGAGGCCTCTAGGGAACCTACGAAGCTCTACGGAACCCTATGGATCCTTACGGCACAGTACGGCCCCTTCAGACCTCTGCGGGCCCTTATGGAAACCTACAGGACCCTACGGAACTGTACGAGACTCTACAGGCCCCTAGGGAACACCACAGGCCCCTACGGAACCCTACACAACCCTCCGGAAACATATGGCACCCTACAAGCTCCTACCAACCCCTGCGGGCACTTACATAACCCTAGAGGTCCCTACGGAAATCTACGGGACTCTACGGGCCCCTAGGGAACCCTTCAGATTTCGACGGAACCCTACAAGGCCCTCTGGAACCCTACAGAATACTCCAGGACCCGACAGCACTCTACAAGACCCTTAGCAACACAACGGAACCTCACTAAAACCCTAAGGGCTCCTACAGAACACTGCAGGTGCCTACGGAACCCTACAGACCCCTACAGAACCCTACAGACACCTGCGGGCACTTACGGAACCCTGCAGGCCCCTACGGAACCCTACAGGTCCATACAGAACCCCACAGGGCCCTACGGAACTTTACCAGCCACTACGGAACTCTACGGGCCCCTACGGAACCCTGCAGAACCCTCCGGAACCTTACAGAATCCCACAGACTCCTACAGACTTCTGCGGGCACTTACACAACCCTACAGGTCCCCTACGGAAATCTACGGGACTCTATGGGCCCCTAGGGAACCCTATAGATTTCGATGGAACCCTACGAGCCCCTCTGGAACCCTACAGAATACTCCAGGACCTGACAGCACACTACAAGACCCTTAGCAACACAACGGAACCTCACTAAAACCCTATGGGCTCCTACAGAACACTGCAGCGCCTACGGAACCCTACAGACCCCTACAGAATACTACCAGCCACTACAGAAAAATATGGCCCCTACGGAACTCTACGGAACCTGGCAGAAACACTGTGGGCCCCTACAGGCCCTTGCGGGCACTTGCAGAACTCTGCAGGAACCCGCGGAACTTTATGGAACCCTACCAGCCCCTACGGAAGCCTAAAGACCATTGCAGGCAGTTACGGAACAGTACAGGGCCCTAGGGAACTTTACCAGCCACTACGGAACTCTACGGGCCCCTACGGAACCCTGCAGAACCCTCCGGAACCTTACAGAATCCCACGGATTCCTACAGACTCCTGCGGGCACTTACTCAACCCTAGAGGACCCTACGGAACACTACTGGCTCCTGCGGTACTCTACAGGCCTCTAGGGAACCTACGAAGCTCTACGGAACCCTATGGATCCTTACGGCACAGTACGGGCCCCTTCAGACCTCTGCGGGCCCTTATGGAAACCTACAGGACCCTACGGAACTGTACGAGACTCTACAGGCCCCTAGGGAACACCACAGGCCCCTACGGAACCCTACACAACCCTCCGGAAACATATGGCACCCTACAAGCTCCTACCAACCCCTGCGGGCACTTACATAACCCTAGAGGTCCCTACGGAAATCTACGGGACTCTACGGGCCCCTAGGGAACCCTTCAGATTTCGACGGAACCCTACAAGGCCCTCTGGAACCCTACAGAATACTCCAGGACCCGACAGCACTCTACAAGACCCTTAGCAACACAACGGAACCTCACTAAAACCCTAAGGGCTCCTACAGAACACTGCAGGTGCCTACGGAACCCTACAGACCCCTACGGAACCCTACAGACACCTGCGGGCACTTACGGAACCCTGCAGGCCCCTACGGAACCCTACAGGTCCATACAGAACCCCACAGGGCCCTACGGAACTTTACCAGCCACTACGGAACTCTACGGGTCCCTACAGAACCCTGCAGAACCCTCCAGAACCTTACAGAATCCCACAGACGCCTACAGACTTCTGTGGGCACTTACACAACCCTACAGGTCCCTACAGAAATCTACGGGACTCTATGGACCCCTAGGGAACCCTATAGATTTTGATGGAACCCTATGAGCCACTCTGTAACCCTACAGAATACTCCAGGACCCGACAGCACTCTACAAGACCCTTAGCAACACAACGGAACCTCACTATAACCCTATGGGCTCCTACAGAACAGTGTAGGTGCCTACGGAACCCTACAGACCCGTACAGACACCTATGGGCACTTACGGAACCCTGCAGGCCCCTACGGAACCCTACAGGTCCATACAGAACCCCACAGGGCCCTACGGAACTTTACCAGCCACTACGGAACTCTACGGGTCCCTATGGAACCCTGCAGAACCCTCCAGAACCTTACAGAATCCCACGGATTCCTACAGACTCCTGCGGGCACTTACTCAACCCTAGAGGACCCTACGGAACACTACTGGCTCCTGCGGTACTCCAGAGGCCTCTAGGGAACCTACGAAGCTCTACGGAGCCCTATGGATCCTTACGGCACAGTACGGGCCCCTTCAGACCTCTGCGGGCCCTTATGGAAACCTACAGGACCCTACGGAACTGTACGAGACTCTACAGGCCCCTAGGGAACACCACAGGCCCCTACGGAACCCTACACAACCCTCCGGAAACATATGGCACCCTACAAGCTCCTACCAACCCCTGCGGGCACTTACACAACCCTACAGGTCCCTACGGAAATCTACGGGACTCTACGGGCCCCTAGGGAACCCTTCAGATTTTGACGGAACCCTACAAGGCCGTCTGGAACCCTACAGAATACTCCAGGACCCGACAGCACTCTACAAGACCCTTAGCAACACAACGGAACCTCACTAAAACCCTAAGGGCTCCTACAGAACACTGCAGGTGCCTACGGAACCCTACAGACCCCTACGGAACCCTACAGACACCTGCGGGCACTTACGGAACCCTGCAGGCCCCTACGGAACCCTACAGGTCCATACAGAACCCCACAGGGCCCTACGGAACTTTACCAGCCACTACGGAACTCTACGGGCCCCTACGGAACCCTGCAGAACCCTCCGGAACCTTACAGAATCCCACAGACTCCTACAGACTTCTGCGGGCACTTACACAACCCTACAGGTCCCTACGGAAATCTACGGGACTCTATGGGCCCCTAGGGAACCCTATAGATTTCGATGGAACCCTACCAGCCCCTCTGGAACCCTACAGAATACTCCAGGACCTGACAGCACACTACAAGACCCTTAGCAACACAACGGAACCTCACTAAAACCCTATGGGCTCCTACAGAACACTGCAGGCGCCTACGGAACCCTACAGACCCCTACAGAATACTACCAGCCACTACAGAAAAATATGGCCCCTACGGAACTCTACGGAACCTGGCAGAAACACTGTGGGCCCCTACAGGCCCTTGCGGGCACTTGCAGAACTCTGCAGGAACCCGCGGAACTTTATGGAACCCTACCAGCCCCTACGGAAGCCTAAAGACCATTGCAGGCAGTTACGGAACAGTACAGGGCCCTAGGGAACTTTACCAGCCACTACGGAACTCTACGGGCCCCTACGGAACCCTGCAGAACCCTCCGGAACCTTACAGAATCCCACGGATTCCTACAGACTCCTGCGGGCACTTACTCAACCCTAGAGGACCCTACGGAACACTACTGGCTCCTGCGGTACTCCAGAGGCCTCTAGGGAACCTACGAAGCTCTACGGAACCCTATGGATCCTTACGGCACAGTACGGGCCCCTTCAGACCTCTGCGGGCCCTTATGGAAACCTACAGGACCCTACGGAACTGTACGAGACTCTACAGGCCCCTAGGGAACACCACAGGCCCCTACGGAACCCTACACAACCCTCCGGAAACATATGGCACCCTACAAGCTCCTACCAACCCCTGCGGGCACTTACATAACCCTAGAGGTCCCTACGGAAATCTACGGGACTCTACGGGCCCCTAGGGAACCCTTCAGATTTCGACGGAACCCTACAAGGCCCTCTGGAACCCTACAGATTACTCCAGGACCCGACAGCACTCTACAAGACCCTTAGCAACACAACGGAACCTCACTAAAACCCTAAGGGCTCCTACAGAACACTGCAGGTGCCTACGGAACCCTACAGACCCCTACGGAACCCTACAGACACCTGCGGGCACTTACGGAACCCTGCAGGCCCCTACGGAACCCTACAGGTCCATACAGAACCCCACAGGGCCCTACGGAACTTTACCAGCCACTACGGAACTCTACGGGTCCCTACAGAACCCTGCAGAACCCTCCAGAACCTTACAGAATCCCACAGACGCCTACAGACTTCTGTGGGCACTTACACAACCCTACAGGTCCCTACAGAAATCTACGGGACTCTATGGACCCCTAGGGAACCCTATAGATTTTGATGGAACCCTATGAGCCACTCTGTAACCCTACAGAATACTCCAGGACCCGACAGCACTCTACAAGACCCTTAGCAACACAACGGAACCTCACTATAACCCTATGGGCTCCTACAGAACAGTGTAGGTGCCTACGGAACCCTACAGACCCGTACAGACACCTATGGGCACTTACGGAACCCTGCAGGCCCCTACGGAACCCTACAGGTCCATACAGAACCCCACAGGGCCCTACGGAACTTTACCAGCCACTACGGAACTCTACGGGTCCCTATGGAACCCTGCAGAACCCTCCAGAACCTTACAGAATCCCACGGATTCCTACAGACTCCTGCGGGCACTTACTCAACCCTAGAGGACCCTACGGAACACTACTGGCTCCTGCGGTACTCCAGAGGCCTCTAGGGAACCTACGAAGCTCTACGGAGCCCTATGGATCCTTACGGCACAGTACGGGCCCCTTCAGACCTCTGCGGGCCCTTATGGAAACCTACAGGACCCTACGGAACTGTACGAGACTCTACAGGCCCCTAGGGAACACCACAGGCCCCTACGGAACCCTACACAACCCTCCGGAAACATATGGCACCCTACAAGCTCCTACCAACCCCTGCGGGCACTTACACAACCCTACAGGTCCCTACGGAAATCTACGGGACTCTACGGGCCCCTAGGGAACCCTTCAGATTTTGACGGAACCCTACAAGGCCCTCTGGAACCCTACAGAATACTCCAGGACCCGACAGCACTCTACAAGACCCTTAGCAACACAACGGAACCTCACTAAAACCCTAAGGGCTCCTACAGAACACTGCAGGTGCCTACGGAACCCTACAGACCTGTACAGACACCTATGGGCACTTACAGAACCCTGCAGGCCCCTACGGAACCCTACAGGTCCATACAGAACCCCACAGGGCCCTACGGAACTTTACCAGCCACTACGGAACTCTACGGGTCCCTATGGAACCCTGCAGAACCCTCCGGAACCTTACAGAATCCCACGGATTCCTACAGACTCCTGCGGGCACTTACTCAACCCTAGAGGACCCTACGGAACACTACTGGCTCCTGCGGTACTCCAGAGGCCTCTAGGGAACCTACGAAGCTCTACGGAACCCTATGGATCCTTACGGAACAGTACGGGCCCCTTCAGACCTCTGCAGGCCCTTATGGAAACCTACAGGACCCTACGGAACTGTACGAGACTCTACAGGCCCCTAGGGAACACCACAGGCCCCTACGGAACCCTACACAACCCTCCGGAAACATATGGCACCCTATAAGCTCCTACCAACCCCTGCGGGCACTTACATAACCCTACAGGTCCCTACGGAAATCTACGGGACTCTACGGGCCCCTAGGGAACCCTTCAGATTTCGACGGAACCCTACAAGGCCCTCTGGAACCCTACAGAATACTCCAGGACCCGACAGCACTCTACAAGACCCTTAGCAACACAACGGAACCTCACTAAAACCCTAAGGGCTCCTACAGAACACTGCAGGTGCCTACGGAACCCTACAGACCCCTACAGAACCCTACAGACACCTGCGGGCACTTACGGAACCCTGCAGGCCCCTACGGAACCCTACAGGTCCATACAGAACCCCACAGGGCCCTACGGAACTTTACCAGCCACTACGGAACTCTACGGGTCCCTACAGAACCCTGCAGAACCCTCCAGAACCTTACAGAATCCCACAGACTCCTACAGACTTCTGCCGGCACTTACACAACCCTACAGGTCCCTACAGAAATCTACGGGACTCTATGGGCCCCTAGGGAACCCTACAGATTTTGATGGAACCTTATGAGCCCCTCTGGAACCCTACAGAATACTCCAGGACCCGACAGCACTCTACAAGACCCTTAGCAACACAACGGAACCTCACTAAAACCCTAAGGGCTCCTACAGAACACTGCAGGTGCCTACGGAACCCTACAGACCCCTACGGAACCCTACAGACACCTGCGGGAACTTACGGAACACTGCAGGCCCCTACAGAAACCTACAGGTCCATACAGAACCCCACAGGGCCCTACGGAACTTTACCAGCCACTACGGAACTCTACGGGCCCCTACGGAACCCTGCAGAACCCTCCGGAACCTTACAGAATCCCACAGACTCCTACAGACTTCTGCGGGCACTTACACAACCCTACAGGTCCCTACGGAAATCTACGGGACTCTATGGGCCCCTAGGGAACCCTACAGATTTCGATGGAACCCTACGAGCCCCTCTGGAACCCTACAGAATACTCCAGGACCCGACAGCACTCTACAAGACCCTTAGCAACACAACGGAACCTCACTAAAACCCTATGGGCTCCTACAGAACACTGTAGGCGCCTACGGAACCCTACAGACCCCTACAGAATACTACCAGCCACTACAGAAAAATATGGCCCCTACGGAACTCTACGGAACCTGGCAGAAACACTGTGGGCCCCTACAGGCCCTTGCGGGCACTTGCAGAACTCTGCAGGAACCCACGGAACTTTATGGAACCCTACCAGCCCCTACGGAAGCCTAAAGACCCTTGCAGGCAGTTACGGAACGGTACAGGGCCCTAGGGAACTTTACCAGCCACTACGGAACTCTACGGGCCCCTACGGAACCCTGCAGAACCCTCCAGAACCTTACAGAATCCCACGGATTCCTACAGACTCCTGCGGGCACTTACTCAACCCTAGAGGACCCTACGGCACACTACTGGCTCCTGCGGTACTCCAGAGGCCTCTAGGGAACCTACGAAGCTCTACGGAACCCTATGGATCCTTACGGCACAGTACGGGCCCCTTCAGACCTCTGCGGGCCCTTATGGAAACCTACAGGACCCTACGGAACTGTACGAGACTCTACAGGCCCCTAGGGAACACCACAGGCCCCTACGGAACCCTACACAACCCTCCGGAAACATATGGCACCCTACAAGCTCCTACCAACCCCTGCGGGCACTTACACAACCCTTCAGGCCCCTACGGAAATCTACGGGACTCTATGGGCCCCTAGGGAACCCTTCAGATTTCGACGGAACCCTACAAGCCCCTCTGGAACCCTACAGAATACTCCAGGACCCGACAGCACTCTACAAGACCCTTAGCAACACAACGGAACCTCACTAAAACCCTATGGGCTCCTACAGAACACTGTAGGCGCCTACGGAAACCTACAGACCCCTACAGAATACTACCAGCCACTACAGAAAAATATGGCCCCTACGGAACTCTACGGAACCTGGCAGAAACACTGTGGGCCCCTACAGGCCCTTGCGGGCACTTGCAGAACTCTGCAGGAACCCACGGAACTTTATGGAACCCTACCAGCCCCTACGGAAGCCTAAAGACCATTGCAGGCAGTTACGGAACGGTACAGGGCCCTAGGGAACTTTACCAGCCACTACGGAACTCTACGGGTCCCTACGGAACCCTGCAGAACCCTCCGGAACCTTACAGAATCCCACGGATTCCTACAGACTCCTGCGGGCACTTACTCAACCCTAGAGGACCCTACGGCACACTACTGGCTCCTGCGGTACTCCAGAGACCTCTAGGGAACCTACGAAGCTCTACGGAACCCTATGGATCCTTACGGCACAGTACGGGCCCCTTCAGACCTCTGCGGGCCCTTATGGAAACCTACAGGACCCTACGGAACTGTACGAGACTCTACAGGCCCCTAGGGAACACCACAGGCCCCTACGGAACCCTACACAACCCTCCGGAAACATATGGCACCCTACAAGCTCCTACCAAACCCTGCGGGCACTTACATAACCCTACAGGCCCCTACGGAAATCTACGGGACTCTATGGGCCCCTAGGGAACCCTTCAGATTTCGATGGAACCCTACGAGGCCCTCTGGAACCCTACAGAATACTCCAGGACCCGACAGCACTCTACAAGACCCTTAGCAACACAACGGAACCTCACTAAAACCCTATGGGCTCCTACAGAACACTGCAGGTGCCTACGGAACCCTACAGACCCCTACGGAACCCTACAGACACCTGCGGGCACTTACGGAACCCTGCAGGCCCCTACGGAACCCTACAGGTCCATACAGAACCCCACAGGGCCCTACGGAACTTTACCAGCCACTACGGAACTCTACGGGCCCCTACGGAACCCTGCAGAACCCTCCGGAACCTTACAGAATCCCACAGACTCCTACAGACTTCTGCCGGCACTTACACAACCCTACAGGTCCCTACGGAAATCTACGGGACTCTACGGGCCCCTAGGGAACCCTTCAGATTTCGATGGAACCCTACGAGCCCCTCTGGAACCCTACAGAATACTCCAGGACCCGACAGCACTCTACAAGACCCTTAGCAACACAACGGAACCTCACTAATACCCTATGGGCTCCTACAGAACACTGTAGGTGCCTACGGAAACCTACAGACCCCTACAGAATACTACCAGCCACTACAGAAAAATATGGCCCCTACGGAACTCTACGGAACCTGGCAGAAACACTGTGGGCCCCTACAGGCCCTTGCGGGCACTTGCAGAACTCTGCAGGAACCCACGGAACTTTATGGAACCCTACGGAAGCCTAAAGACCATTGCAGGCAGTTACGGAACGGTACAGGGCCCTAGGGAACTTTACCAGCCACTACGGAACTCTACGGGCCCCTACGGAACCCTGCAGAACCCTCCGGAACCTTACAGAATCCCACGGATTCCTACAGACTCCTGTGGGCACTTACTCAACCCTAGAGGACCCTACGGAACACTACTGGCTCCTGCGGTACTCTACAGGCCTCTAGGGAACCTACGAAGCTCTACGGAGCCCTATGGATCCTTACGGCACAGTACGGGCCCCTTCAGACCTCTGCGGGCCCTTATGGAAACCTACAGGACCCTACGGAACTGTACGAGACTCTACAGGCCCCTAGGGAACACCACAGGCCCCTACGGAACCCTACACAACCCTCCGGAAACATATGGCACCCTATAAGCTCCTACCAACCCCTGCGGGCACTTACATAACCCTACAGGTCCCTACGGAAATCTACGGGACTCTACGGGCCCCTAGGGAACCCTTCAGATTTTGACGGAACCCTACAAGGCCCTCTGGAACCCTACAGAATACTCCAGGACCCGACAGCACTCTACAAGACCCTTAGCAACACAACGGAACCTCACTAAAACCCTAAGGGCTCCTACAGAACACTGCAGGTGCCTACGGAACCCTACAGACCCCTACGGAACCCTACAGACACCTGCGGGCACTTACGGAACCCTGCAGGCCCCTACGGAACCCTACAGGTCCATACAGAACCCCACAGGGCCCTACGGAACTTTACCAGCCACTACGGAACTCTACGGGTCCCTACGGAACCCTGCAGAACCCTCCAGAACCTTACAGAATCCCACAGACTCCTACAGACTTCTGCCGGCACTTACACAACCCTACAGGTCCCTACAGAAATCTACGGGACTCTACGGGCCCCTAGGGAACCCTACAGATTTTGATGAAACCTTATGAGCCCCTCTGGAACCCTACAGAATACTCCAGGACCCGACAGCACTCTACAAGACCCTTAGCAACACAACGGAACCTCACTAAAACCCTATGGGCTCCTACAGAACACTGTAGGCGCCTACGGAAACCTACAGACCCCTACAGAATACTACCAGCCACTACAGAAAAATATGGCCCCTACGGAACTCTACGGAACCTGGCAGAAACACTGTGGGCCCCTACAGGCCCTTGCGGGCACTTGCAGAACTCTGCAGGAACCCACGGAACTTTATGGAACCCTACCAGCCCCTACGGAAGCCTAAAGACCCTTGCAGGCAGTTACGGAACGGTACAGGGCCCTAGGGAACTTTACCAGCCACTACGGAACTCTACGGGCCCCTACGGAACCCTGCAGAACCCTCCAGAACCTTACAGAATCCCACGGATTCCTACAGACTCCTGCGGGCACTTACTCAACCCTAGAGGACCCTACGGCACACTACTGGCTCCTGCGGTACTCCAGAGGCCTCTAGGGAACCTACGAAGCTCTACGGAACCCTATGGATCCTTACGGCACAGTACGGGCCCCTTCAGACCTCTGCGGGCCCTTATGGAAACCTACAGGACCCTACGGAACTGAACGAGACTCTACAGGCCCCTAGGGAACACCACAGGCCCCTACGGAACCCTACACAACCCTCCGGAAACATATGGCACCCTACAAGCTCCTACCAACCCCTGCGGGCACTTACACAACCCTTCAGGCCCCTACGGAAATCTACGGGACTCTATGGGCCCCTAGGGAACCCTTCAGATTTCGACGGAACCCTACAAGCCCCTCTGGAACCCTACAGAATACTCCAGGACCCGACAGCACTCTACAAGACCCTTAGCAACACAACGGAACCTCACTAAAACCCTATGGGCTCCTACAGAACACTGTAGGCGCCTACGGAAACCTACAGACCCCTACAGAATACTACCAGCCACTACAGAAAAATATGGCCCCTACGGAACTCTACGGAACCTGGCAGAAACACTGTGGGCCCCTACAGGCCCTTGCGGGCACTTGCAGAACTCTGCAGGAACCCACGGAACTTTATGGAACCCTACCAGCCCCTACGGAAGCCTAAAGACCATTGCAGGCAGTTACGGAACGGTACAGGGCCCTAGGGAACTTTACCAGCCACTACGGAACTCTACGGGTCCCTACGGAACCCTGCAGAACCCTCCGGAACCTTACAGAATCCCACGGATTCCTACAGACTCCTGCGGGCACTTACTCAACCCTAGAGGACCCTACGGAACACTACTGGCTCCTGCGGTACTCCAGAGACCTCTAGGGAACCTACGAAGCTCTACGGAACCCTATGGATCCTTACGGCACAGTACAGGCCCCTTCAGACCTCTGCGGGCGCTTATGGAAACCTACAGGACCCTACCAAAACTGTACGAGACTCTACAGGCCCCTAGGGAACACCACAGGCCCCTACGGAACCCTACACAACCCTCCGGAAACATATGGCACCCTACAAGCTCCTACCAAACCCTGCGGGCACTTACACAACCCTACAGGCCCCTACGGAAATCTACGGGACTCTATGGGCCCCTAGGGAACCCTTCAGATTTCGACGGAACCCTACCAGCCCCTCTGGAACCCTACAGAATACTCCAGGACCCGACAGCACTCTACAAGACCCTTAGCAACACAACAGAACCTCACTAAAACCCTATGGGCTCCTACAGAATACTGCAGGTGCCTACGGAACCCTACAGACCCCTACGGAACCCTACAGACACCTGCGGGCACTTACGGAACACTGCAGGCCCCTACGGAACCCTACAGGTCCATACAGAACCCCACAGGGCCCTACGGAACTTTACCAGCCACTACGGAACTCTATGGGCCCCTACGGAACCCTGCAGAACCCTCCGGAACCTTACAGAATCCCACAGACTCCTACAGACTTCTGCCGGCACTTACACAACCCTACAGGTCCCTACAGAAATCTACGGGACTCTACGGGCCCCTAGGGAACCCTATAGATTTCGATGGAACCCTACGAGCCCCTCTGGAACCCTACAGAATACTCCAGGACCCGACAGCACTCTACAAGACTCTTAGCAACACAACGGAACCTCACTAAAACCCTATGGGCTCCTACAGAACACTGTAGGTGCCTACGGAAACCTACAGACCCCTACAGAATACTACCAGCCACTACAGAAAAATATGGCCCCTACGAAACTCTACGGAACCTGGCAGAAACACTGTGGGCCCCTACAGGCCCTTGCGGGCACTTGCAGAACTCTGCAGGAACCCACGGAACTTTATGGAACCCTACCAGCCCCTACGGAAGCCTAAAGACCATTGCAGGCAGTTACGGAACGGTACAGGGCCCTAGGGAACTTTACCAGCCACTACGGAACTCTACGGGTCCCTACGGAACCCTGCAGAACCCTCCGGAACCTTACAGAATCCCACGGATTCCTACAGACTCCTGCGGGCACTTACTCAACCCTAGAGGACCCTACGGCACACTACTGGCTCCTGCGGTACTCCAGAGGCCTCTAGGGAACCTACGAAGCTCTACGGAACCCTATGGATCCTTACGGCACAGTACGGGCCCCTTCAGACCTCTGCGGGCCCTTATGGAAACCTACAGGACCCTACCAAAACTGTACGAGACTCTACAGGCCCCTAGGGAACACCACAGGCCCCTACGGAACCCTACACAACCCTCCGGAAACATATGGCACCCTACAAGCTCCTACCAAACCCTGCGGGCACTTACATAACCCTACAGGCCCCTACGGAAATCTACGGGACTCTATGGGCCCCTAGGGAACCCTTCAGATTTCGACGGAACCCTACGAGGCCCTCTGGAACCCTACAGAATACTCCAGGACCCGACAGCACTCTACAAGACCCTTAGCAACACAACGGAACCTCACTAAAACCCTATGGGCTCCTACAGAACACTGCAGGTGCCTACGGAACCCTACAGACCCCTACGGAACCCTACAGACACCTGCGGGCACTTACGGAACCCTGCAGGCCCCTACGGAACCCTACAGGTCCATACAGAACCCCACAGGGCCCTACGGAACTTTACCAGCCACTACGGAACTCTACGGGCCCCTACGGAACCCTGCAGAACCCTCCGGAACCTTACAGAATCCCACAGACTCCTACAGACTTCTGCCGGCACTTACACAACCCTACAGGTCCCTACGGAAATCTACGGGACTCTACGGGCCCCTAGGGAACCCTTCAGATTTCGATGGAACCCTACGAGCCCCTCTGGAACCCTACAGAATACTCCAGGACCCGACAGCACTCTACAAGACCCTTAGCAACACAACGGAACCTCACTAATACCCTATGGGCTCCTACAGAACACTGTAGGTGCCTACGGAAACCTACAGACCCCTACAGAATACTACCAGCCACTACAGAAAAATATGGCCCCTACGGAACTCTACGGAACCTGGCAGAAACACTGTGGGCCCCTACAGGCCCTTGCGGGCACTTGCAGAACTCTGCAGGAACCCACGGAACTTTATGGAACCCTACGGAAGCCTAAAGACCATTGCAGGCAGTTACGGAACGGTACAGGGCCCTAGGGAACTTTACCAGCCACTACGGAACTCTACGGGCCCCTACGGAACCCTGCAGAACCCTCCGGAACCTTACAGAATCCCACGGATTCCTACAGACTCCTGTGGGCACTTACTCAACCCTAGAGGACCCTACGGAACACTACTGGCTCCTGCGGTACTCTACAGGCCTCTAGGGAACCTACGAAGCTCTACGGAGCCCTATGGATCCTTACGGCACAGTACGGGCCCCTTCAGACCTCTGCGGGCCCTTATGGAAACCTACAGGACCCTACGGAACTGTACGAGACTCTACAGGCCCCTAGGGAACACCACAGGCCCCTACGGAACCCTACACAACCCTCCGGAAACATATGGCACCCTATAAGCTCCTACCAACCCCTGCGGGCACTTACATAACCCTACAGGTCCCTACGGAAATCTACGGGACTCTACGGGCCCCTAGGGAACCCTTCAGATTTTGACGGAACCCTACAAGGCCCTCTGGAACCCTACAGAATACTCCAGGACCCGACAGCACTCTACAAGACCCTTAGCAACACAACGGAACCTCACTAAAACCCTAAGGGCTCCTACAGAACACTGCAGGTGCCTACGGAACCCTACAGACCCCTACGGAACCCTACAGACACCTGCGGGCACTTACGGAACCCTGCAGGCCCCTACGGAACCCTACAGGTCCATACAGAACCCCACAGGGCCCTACGGAACTTTACCAGCCACTACGGAACTCTACGGGTCCCTACGGAACCCTGCAGAACCCTCCAGAACCTTACAGAATCCCACAGACTCCTACAGACTTCTGCCGGCACTTACACAACCCTACAGGTCCCTACAGAAATCTACGGGACTCTACGGGCCCCTAGGGAACCCTACAGATTTTGATGAAACCTTATGAGCCCCTCTGGAACCCTACAGAATACTCCAGGACCCGACAGCACTCTACAAGACCCTTAGCAACACAACGGAACCTCACTAAAACCCTATGGGCTCCTACAGAACACTGTAGGCGCCTACGGAAACCTACAGACCCCTACAGAATACTACCAGCCACTACAGAAAAATATGGCCCCTACGGAACTCTACGGAACCTGGCAGAAACACTGTGGGCCCCTACAGGCCCTTGCGGGCACTTGCAGAACTCTGCAGGAACCCACGGAACTTTATGGAACCCTACCAGCCCCTACGGAAGCCTAAAGACCATTGCAGGCAGTTACGGAACGGTACAGGGCCCTAGGGAACTTTACCAGCCACTACGGAACTCTACGGGTCCCTACGGAACCCTGCAGAACCCTCCGGAACCTTACAGAATCCCACGGATTCCTACAGACTCCTGTGGGCACTTACTCAACCCTAGAGGACCCTACGGAACACTACTGGCTCCTGCGGTACTCCAGAGGCCTCTAGGGAACCTAGGAAGCTCTACGGAACCCTATGGATCCTTACGGCACAGTACGGGCCCCTTCAGACCTCTGCGGGCCCTTATGGAAACCTACAGGACCCTACGGAACTGTACGAGACTCTACAGGCCCCTAGGGAACACCACAGGCCCCTACGGAACCCTACACAACCCTCCGGAAACATATGGCACCCTATAAGCTCCTACCAACCCCTGCGGGCACTTACATAACCCTACAGGTCCCTACGGAAATCTACGGGACTCTATGGGCCCCTAGGGAACCCTTCAGATTTCGACGGAACCCTACGAGGCCCTCTGGAACCCTACAGAATACTCCAGGACCCGACAGCACTCTACAAGACCCTTAGCAACACAACGGAACCTCACTAAAACCCTATGGGCTCCTACAGAACACTGCAGGTGCCTACGGAACCCTACAGACCCCTACGGAACCCTACAGACACCTGCGGGCACTTACGGAACCCTGCAGGCCCCTACGGAACCCTACAGGTCCATACAGAACCCCACAGGGCCCTACGGAACTTTACCAGCCACTACGGAACTCTACGGGCCCCTACGGAACCCTGCAGAACCCTCCGGAACCTTACAGAATCCCACAGACTCCTACAGACTTCTGCCGGCACTTACACAACCCTACAGGTCCCTACGGAAATCTACGGGACTCTACGGGCCCCTAGGGAACCCTTCAGATTTCGATGGAACCCTACGAGCCCCTCTGGAACCCTACAGAATACTCCAGGACCCGACAGCACTCTACAAGACCCTTAGCAACACAACGGAACCTCACTAATACCCTATGGGCTCCTACAGAACACTGTAGGTGCCTACGGAAACCTACAGACCCCTACAGAATACTACCAGCCACTACAAAAAATTTGGCCCCTACGGAACTCTACGGAACCTGGCAGAAACACTGTGGGCCCCTACAGGCCCTTGCGGGCACTTGCAGAACTCTGCAGGAACCCACGGAACTTTATGGAACCCTACGGAAGCCTAAAGACCATTGCAGGCAGTTACGGAACGGTACAGGGCCCTAGGGAACTTTACCAGCCACTACGGAACTCTACGGGTCCCTACGGAACCCTGCAGAACCCTCCGGAACCTTACAGAATCCCACGGATTCCTACAGACTCCTGCGGGCACTTACTCAACCCTAGAGGACCCTACGGCACACTACTGGCTCCTGCGGTACTCCAGAGGCCTCTAGGGAACCTACGAAGCTCTACGGAACCCTATGGATCCTTACGGCACAGTACGGGCCCCTTCAGACCTCTGCGGGCCCTTATGGAAACCTACAGGACCCTACCAAAACTGTACGAGACTCTACAGGCCCCTAGGGAACACCACAGGCCCCTACGGAACCCTACACAACCCTCCGGAAACATATGGCACCCTATAAGCTCCTACCAACCCCTGCGGGCACTTACATAACCCTACAGGTCCCTACGGAAATCTACGGGACTCTACGGGCCCCTAGGGAACCCTTCAGATTTCGACGGAACCCTACAAGGCCCTCTGGAACCCTACAGAATACTCCAGGACCCGACAGCACTCTACAAGACCCTTAGCAACACAACGGAACCTCACTAAAACCCTAAGGGCTCCTACAGAACACTGCAGGTGCCTACGGAACCCTACAGACCCCTACGGAACCCTACAGACACCTGCGGGCACTTACGGAACCCTGCAGGCCCCTACGGAACCCTACAGGTCCATACAGAACCCCACAGGGCCCTACGGAACTTTACCAGCCACTACGGAACTCTACGGGTCCCTACGGAACCCTGCAGAACCCTCCAGAACCTTACAGAATCCCACAGACTCCTACAGACTTCTGCGGGCACTTACACAACCCTACAGGTCCCTACAGAAATCTACGGGACTCTACGGGCCCCTAGGGAACCCTACAGATTTTGATGAAACCTTATGAGCCCCTCTGGAACCCTACAGAATACTCCAGGACCCGACAGCACTCTACAAGACCCTTAGCAACACAACGGAACCTCACTAAAACCCTATGGGCTCCTACAGAACACTGTAGGCGCCTACGGAAACCTACAGACCCCTACAGAATACTACCAGCCACTACAGAAAAATATGGCCCCTACGGAACTCTACGGAACCTGGCAGAAACACTGTGGGCCCCTACAGGCCCTTGCGGGCACTTGCAGAACTCTGCAGGAACCCACGGAACTTTATGGAACCCTACCAGCCCCTACGGAAGCCTAAAGACCATTGCAGGCAGTTACGGAACGGTACAGGGCCCTAGGGAACTTTACCAGCCACTACGGAACTCTACGGGTCCCTACGGAACCCTGCAGAACCCTCCGGAACCTTACAGAATCCCACGGATTCCTACAGACTCCTGTGGGCACTTACTCAACCCTAGAGGACCCTACGGAACACTACTGGCTCCTGCGGTACTCCAGAGGCCTCTAGGGAACCTAGGAAGCTCTACGGAACCCTATGGATCCTTACGGCACAGTACGGGCCCCTTCAGACCTCTGCGGGCCCTTATGGAAACCTACAGGACCCTACGGAACTGTACGAGACTCTACAGGCCCCTAGGGAACACCACAGGCCCCTACGGAACCCTACACAACCCTCCGGAAACATATGGCACCCTATAAGCTCCTACCAACCCCTGCGGGCACTTACATAACCCTACAGGTCCCTACGGAAATCTACGGGACTCTATGGGCCCCTAGGGAACCCTTCAGATTTCGACGGAACCCTACGAGGCCCTCTGGAACCCTACAGAATACTCCAGGACCCGACAGCACTCTACAAGACCCTTAGCAACACAACGGAACCTCACTAAAACCCTATGGGCTCCTACAGAACACTGCAGGTGCCTACGGAACCCTACAGACCCCTACGGAACCCTACAGACACCTGCGGGCACTTACGGAACCCTGCAGGCCCCTACGGAACCCTACAGGTCCATACAGAACCCCACAGGGCCCTACGGAACTTTACCAGCCACTACGGAACTCTACGGGCCCCTACGGAACCCTGCAGAACCCTCCGGAACCTTACAGAATCCCACAGACTCCTACAGACTTCTGCCGGCACTTACACAACCCTACAGGTCCCTACGGAAATCTACGGGACTCTACGGGCCCCTAGGGAACCCTTCAGATTTCGATGGAACCCTACGAGCCCCTCTGGAACCCTACAGAATACTCCAGGACCCGACAGCACTCTACAAGACCCTTAGCAACACAACGGAACCTCACTAATACCCTATGGGCTCCTACAGAACACTGTAGGTGCCTACGGAAACCTACAGACCCCTACAGAATACTACCAGCCACTACAGAAAAATATGGCCCCTACGGAACTCTACGGAACCTGGCAGAAACACTGTGGGCCCCTACAGGCCCTTGCGGGCACTTGCAGAACTCTGCAGGAACCCACGGAACTTTATGGAACCCTACGGAAGCCTAAAGACCATTGCAGGCAGTTACGGAACGGTACAGGGCCCTAGGGAACTTTACCAGCCACTACGGAACTCTACGGGCCCCTACGGAACCCTGCAGAACCCTCCGGAACCTTACAGAATCCCACGGATTCCTACAGACTCCTGTGGGCACTTACTCAACCCTAGAGGACCCTACGGAACACTACTGGCTCCTGCGGTACTCTACAGGCCTCTAGGGAACCTACGAAGCTCTACGGAGCCCTATGGATCCTTACGGCACAGTACGGGCCCCTTCAGACCTCTGCGGGCCCTTATGGAAACCTACAGGACCCTACGGAACTGTACGAGACTCTACAGGCCCCTAGGGAACCCTACACAACCCTCCGGAAACATATGGCACCCTATAAGCTCCTACCAACCCCTGCGGGCACTTACATAACCCTACAGGTCCCTACGGAAATCTACGGGACTCTACGGGCCCCTAGGGAACCCTTCAGATTTTGACGGAACCCTACAAGGCCCTCTGGAACCCTACAGAATACTCCAGGACCCGACAGCACTCTACAAGACCCTTAGCAACACAACGGAACCTCACTAAAACCCTATGGGCTCCTACAGAACACTGCAGGTGCCTACGGAACCCTACAGACCCCTACGGAACCCTACAGACACCTGCGGGCACTTACGGAACCCTGCAGGCCCCTACGGAACCCTACAGGTCCATACAGAACCCCACAGGGCCCTACGGAACTTTACCAGCCACTACGGAACTCTACGGGTCCCTACGGAACCCTGCAGAACCCTCCAGAACCTTACAGAATCCCACAGACTCCTACAGACTTCTGCCGGCACTTACACAACCCTACAGGTCCCTACAGAAATCTACGGGACTCTACGGGCCCCTAGGGAACCCTACAGATTTTGATGAAACCTTATGAGCCCCTCTGGAACCCTACAGAATACTCCAGGACCCGACAGCACTCTACAAGACCCTTAGCAACACAACGGAACCTCACTAAAACCCTATGGGCTCCTACAGAACACTGTAGGCGCCTACGGAAACCTACAGACCCCTACAGAATACTACCAGCCACTACAGAAAAATATGGCCCCTACGGAACTCTACGGAACCTGGCAGAAACACTGTGGGCCCCTACAGGCCCTTGCGGGCACTTGCAGAACTCTGCAGGAACCCACGGAACTTTATGGAACCCTACCAGCCCCTACGGAAGCCTAAAGACCATTGCAGGCAGTTACGGAACGGTACAGGGCCCTAGGGAACTTTACCAGCCACTACGGAACTCTACGGGTCCCTACGGAACCCTGCAGAACCCTCCGGAACCTTACAGAATCCCACGGATTCCTACAGACTCCTGCGGGCACTTACTCAACCCTAGAGGACCCTACGGAACACTACTGGCTCCTGCGGTACTCCAGAGGCCTCTAGGGAACCTAGGAAGCTCTACGGAACCCTATGGATCCTTACGGCACAGTACGGGCCCCTTCAGACCTCTGCGGGCCCTTATGGAAACCTACAGGACCCTACGGAACTGTACGAGACTCTACAGGCCCCTAGGGAACACCACAGGCCCCTACGGAACCCTACACAACCCTCCGGAAACATATGGCACCCTATAAGCTCCTACCAACCCCTGCGGGCACTTACATAACCCTACAGGTCCCTACGGAAATCTACGGGACTCTACGGGCCCCTAGGGAACCCTTCAGATTTCGACGGAACCCTACAAGGCCCTCTGGAACCCTACAGAATACTCCAGGACCCGACAGCACTCTACAAGACCCTTAGCAACACAACGGAACCTCACTAAAACCCTATGGGCTCCTACAGAACACTGTAGGTGCCTACGGAAACCTACAGACCCCTACAGAATACTACCAGCCACTACAGAAAAATATGGCCCCTACGGAACTCTACGGAACCTGGCAGAAACACTGTGGGCCCCTACAGGCCCTTGCGGGCACTTGCAGAACTCTGCAGGAACCCACGGAACTTTATGGAACCCTACCAGCCCCTACGGAAGCCTAAAGACCATTGCAGGCAGTTACGGAACGGTACAGGGCCCTAGGGAACTTTACCAGCCACTACGGAACTCTACGGGTCCCTACGGAACCCTGCAGAACCCTCCGGAACCTTACAGAATCCCACGGATTCCTACAGACTCCTGCGGGCACTTACTCAACCCTAGTGGACCCTACGGCACACTACTGGCTCCTGCGGTACTCCAGAGGCCTCTAGGGAACCTACGAAGCTCTACGGAACCCTATGGATCCTTACGGCACAGTACGGGCCCCTTCAGACCTCTGCGGGCCCTTATGGAAACCTACAGGACCCTACCAAAACTGTACGAGACTCTACAGGCCCCTAGGGAACACCACAGGCCCCTACGGAACCCTACACAACCCTCCGGAAACATATGGCACCCTACAAGCTCCTACCAACCCCTGCGGGCACTTACATAACCCTACAGGTCCCTACGGAAATCTACGGGACTCTACGGGCCCCTAGGGAACCCTTCAGATTTCGACGGAACCCTACAAGGCCCTCTGGAACCCTACAGAATACTCCAGGACCCGACAGCACTCTACAAGACCCTTAGCAACACAACGGAACCTCACTAAAACCCTAAGGGCTCCTACAGAACACTGCAGGTGCCTACGGAACCCTACAGACCCCTACGGAACCCTACAGACACCTGCGGGCACTTACGGAACCCTGCAGGCCCCTACGGAACCCTACAGGTCCATACAGAACCCCACAGGGCCCTATGGAACTTTACCAGCCACTACGGAACTCTATGGGCCCCTACGGAACCCTGCAGAACCCTCCGGAACCTTACAGAATCCCACAGACTCCTACAGACTTCTGCGGGCACTTACACAACCCTACAGGTCCCTACGGAAATCTACGGGACTCTATGGGCCCCTAGGGAACCCTATAGATTTCGATGGAACCCTACGAGCCCCTCTGGAACCCTACAGAATACTCCAGGACCTGACAGCACACTACAAGACCCTTAGCAACACAACGGAACCTCACTAAAACCCTATGGGCTCCTACAGAACACTGTAGGTGCCTACGGAAACCTACAGACCCCTACAGAATACTACCAGCCACTACAGAAAAATATGGCCCCTACGGAACTCTACGGAACCTGGCAGAAACACTGTGGGCCCCTACAGGCCCTTGCGGGCACTTGCAGAACTCTGCAGGAACCCGCGGAACTTTATGGAACCCTACCAGCCCCTACGGAAGCCTAAAGACCATTGCAGGCAGTTACGGAACAGTACAGGGCCCTAGGGAACTTTACCAGCCACTACGGAACTCTACGGGTCCCTACGGAACCCTGCAGAACCCTCCGGAACCTTACAGAATCCCACGGATTCCTACAGACTCCTGCGGGCACTTACTCAACCCTAGAGGACCCTACGGAACACTACTGGCTCCTGCGGTACTCCAGAGGCCTCTAGGGACCTACGAAGCTCTACGGAGCCCTATGGATCCTTACGGCACAGTACGGGCCCCTTCAGACCTCTGCGGGCCCTTATGGAAACCTACAGGACCCTACGGAACTGTACGAGACTCTACAGGCCCCTAGGGAACACCACAGGCCCCTACGGAACCCTACACAACCCTCCGGAAACATATGGCACCCTATAAGCTCCTACCAACCCCTGCGGGCACTTACATAACCCTACAGGTCCCTACGGAAATCTACGGGACTCTACGGGCCCCTAGGGAACCCTTCAGATTTCGACGGAACCCTACAAGGCCCTCTGGAACCCTACAGAATACTCCAGGACCCGACAGCACTCTACAAGACCCTTAGCAACACAACGGAACCTCACTAAAACCCTAAGGGCTCCTACAGAACACTGCAGGTGCCTACGGAACCCTACAGACCCCTACAGAACCCTACAGACACCTGCGGGCACTTACGGAACCCTGCAGGCCCCTACGGAACCCTACAGGTCCATACAGAACCCCACAGGGCCCTACGGAACTTTACCAGCCACTACGGAACTCTACGGGTCCCTACAGAACCCTGCAGAACCCTCCAGAACCTTACAGAATCCCACAGACTCCTACAGACTTCTGCCGGCACTTACACAACCCTACAGGTCCCTACAGAAATCTACGGGACTCTACGGGCCCCTAGGGAACCCTTCAGATTTTGATGGAACCTTATGAGCCCCTCTGGAACCCTACAGAATACTCCAGGACCCGACAGAACTCTACAAGACCCTTAGCAACACAACGGAACCTCACTAAAACCCTAAGGGCTCCTACAGAACACTGCAGGTGCCTACGGAACCCTACAGACCCGTACAGACACCTACGGGCACTTACAGAACCCTGCAGGCCCCTACGGAACCCTACAGGTCCATACAGAACCCCACAGGGCCCTACGGAACTTTACCAGCCACTACGGAACTCTACGGGTCCCTATGGAACCCTGCAGAACCCTCCGGAACCTTACAGAATCCCACGGATTCCTACAGACTCCTGCGGGCACTTACTCAACCCTAGAGGACCCTACGGAACACTACTGGCTCCTGCGGTACTCCAGAGGCCTCTAGGGAACCTACGAAGCTCTACGGAGCCCTATGGATCCTTACGGCACAGTACGGGCCCCTTCAGACCTCTGCGGGCCCTTATGGAAACCTACAGGACCCTACGGAACTGTACGAGACTCTACAGGCCCCTAGGGAACACCACAGGCCCCTACGGAACCCTACACAACCCTCCGGAAACATATGGCACCCTATAAGCTCCTACCAACCCCTGCGGGCACTTACATAACCCTACAGGTCCCTACGGAAATCTACGGGACTCTACGGGCCCCTAGGGAACCCTTCAGATTTCGACGGAACCCTACAAGGCCCTCTGGAACCCTACAGAATACTCCAGGACCCGACAGCACTCTACAAGACCCTTAGCAACACAACGGAACCTCACTAAAACCCTAAGGGCTCCTACAGAACACTGCAGGTGCCTACGGAACCCTACAGACCCCTACGGAACCCTACAGACACCTGCGGGCACTTACGGAACCCTGCAGGCCCCTACGGAACCCTACAGGTCCATACAGAACCCCACAGGGCCCTACGGAACTTTACCAGCCACTACGGAACTCTACGGGTCCCTATGGAACCCTGCAGAACCCTCCGGAACCTTACAGAATCCCACGGATTCCTACAGACTCCTGCGGGCACTTACTCAACCCTAGAGGACCCTACGGAACACTACTGGCTCCTGCGGTACTCCAGAGGCCTCTAGGGAACCTACGAAGCTCTACGGAGCCCTATGGATCCTTACGGCACAGTACGGGCCCCTTCAGACCTCTGCGGGCCCTTATGGAAACCTACAGGACCCTACGGAACTGTACGAGACTCTACAGGCCCCTAGGGAACACCACAGGCCCCTACGGAACCCTACACAACCCTCCGGAAACATATGGCACCCTATAAGCTCCTACCAACCCCTGCGGGCACTTACATAACCCTACAGGTCCCTACGGAAATCTACGGGACTCTACGGGCCCCTAGGGAACCCTTCAGATTTCGACGGAACCCTACAAGGCCCTCTGGAACCCTACAGAATACTCCAGGACCCGACAGCACTCTACAAGACCCTTAGCAACACAACGGAACCTCACTAAAACCCTAAGGGCTCCTACAGAACACTGCAGGTGCCTACGGAACCCTACAGACCCCTACGGAACCCTACAGACACCTGCGGGCACTTACGGAACCCTGCAGGCCCCTACAGAACCCTACAGGTCCATACAGAACCCCACAGGGCCCTACGGAACTTTACCAGCCACTACGGAACTCTACGGGCCCCTACGGAACCCTGCAGAACCCTCCGGAACCTTACAGAATCCCACAGACTCCTACAGACTTCTGCCGGCACTTACACAACCCTACAGGTCCCTACAGAAATCTACGGGACTCTACGGGCCCCTAGGGAACCCTTCAGATTTTGATGGAACCTTATGAGCCCCTCTGGAACCCTACAGAATACTCCAGGACCCGACAGCACTCTACAAGACCCTTAGCAACACAACGGAACCTCACTAAAACCCTAAGGGCTCCTACAGAACACTGCAGGTGCCTACGGAACCCTACAGACCCCTACGGAACCCTACAGACACCTGCGGGCACTTACGGAACCCTGCAGGCCCCTACAGAACCCTACAGGTCCATACAGAACCCCACAGGGCCCTACGGAACTTTACCAGCCACTACGGAACTCTACGGGCCCCTACGGAACCCTGCAGAACCCTCCGGAACCTTACAGAATCCCACAGACTCCTACAGACTTCTGCGGGCACTTACACAACCCTACAGGTCCCTACGGAAATCTACGGGACTCTATGGGCCCCTAGGGAACCCTATAGATTTCGATGGAACCCTACGAGCCCCTCTGGAACCCTACAGAATACTCCAGGACCCGACAGCACTCTACAAGACCCTTAGCAACACAACAGAACCTCACTAAAACCCTATGGGCTCCTACAGAACACTGTAGGTGCCTACGGAAACCTACAGACCCCTACAGAATACTACCAGCCACTACAGAAAAATATGGCCCCTACGGAACTCTACGGAACCTGGCAGAAACACTGTGGGCCCCTACAGGCCCTTGCGGGCACTTGCAGAACTCTGCAGGAACCCGCGGAACTTTATGGAACCCTACCAGCCCCTACGGAAGCCTAAAGACCATTGCAGGCAGTTACGGAACAGTACAGGGCCCTAGGGAACTTTACCAGCCACTACGGAACTCTACGGGTCCCTACGGAACCCTGCAGAACCCTCCGGAACCTTACAGAATCCCACGGATTCCTACAGACTCCTGCGGGCACTTACTCAACCCTAGAGGACCCTACGGCACACTACTGGCTCCTGCGGTACTCCAGAGGCCTCTAGGGAACCTACGAAGCTCTACGGAACCCTATGGATCCTTACGGCACAGTACGGGCCCCTTCAGACCTCTGCGGGCCCTTATGGAAACCTACAGGACCCTACGGAACTGTACGAGACTCTACAGGCCCCTAGGGAACACCACAGGCCCCTACGGAACCCTACACAACCCTCCGGAAACATATGGCACCCTACAAGCTCCTACCAACCCCTGGGAACACTTACATAACCCTACAGGTCCCTACGGAAATCTACGGGACTCTACGGGCCCCTAGGGAACCCTTCAGATTTCGACGGAACCCTACAAGGCCCTCTGGAACCCTACAGAATACTCCAGGACCCGACAGCACTCTACAAGACCCTTAGCAACACAACGGAACCTCACTAAAACCCTATGGGCTCCTACAGAACAGTGTAGGTGCCTACGGAACCCTACAGACCCGTACAGACACCTATGGGCACTTACAGAACCCTGCAGGCCCCTACGGAACCCTACAGGTCCATACAGAACCCCACAGGGCCCTACGGAACTTTACCAGCCACTACGGAACTCTACGGGTCCCTATGGAACCCTGCAGAACCCTCCGGAACCTTACAGAATCCCACGGATTCCTACAGACTCCTGCGGGCACTTACTCAACCCTAGAGGACCCTACGGAACACTACTGGCTCCTGCGGTACTCCAGAGGCCTCTAGGGAACCTACGAAGCTCTACGGAGCCCTATGGATCCTTACGGCACAGTACGGGCCCCTTCAGACCTCTGCGGGCCCTTATGGAAACCTACAGGACCCTACGGAACTGTACGAGACTCTACAGGCCCCTAGGGAACACCACAGGCCCCTACGGAACCCTACACAACCCTCCGGAAACATATGGCACCCTATAAGCTCCTACCAACCCCTGCGGGCACTTACATAACCCTACAGGTCCCTACGGAAATCTACGGGACTCTACGGGCCCCTAGGGAACCCTTCAGATTTCGACGGAACCCTACAAGGCCCTCTGGAACCCTACAGAATACTCCAGGACCCGACAGCACTCTACAAGACCCTTAGCAACACAACGGAACCTCACTAAAACCCTAAGGGCTCCTACAGAACACTGCAGGTGCCTACGGAACCCTACAGACCCCTACAGAACCCTACAGACACCTGCGGGCACTTACGGAACCCTGCAGGCCCCTACGGAACCCTACAGGTCCATACAGAACCCCACAGGGCCCTACGGAACTTTACCAGCCACTACGGAACTCTACGGATCCCTACAGAACCCTGCAGAACCCTCCAGAACCTTACAGAATCCCACAGACTCCTACAGACTTCTGCGGGCACTTACACAACCCTACAGGTCCCTACAGAAATCTACGAGACTCTACGGGCCCCTAGGGAACCCTTCAGATTTTGATGGAACCTTATGAGCCCCTCTGGAACCCTACAGAATACTCCAGGACCCGACAGAACTCTACAAGACCCTTAGCAACACAACGGAACCTCACTAAAACCCTAAGGGCTCCTACAGAACAGTGTAGGTGCCTACGGAACCCTACAGACCCGTACAGACACCTATGGGCACTTGCAGAACCCTGCAGGCCCCTACGGAACCCTACAGGTCCATACAGAACCCCACAGGGCCCTACGGAACTTTACCAGCCACTACGGAACTCTACGGGTCCCTATGGAACCCTGCAGAACCCTCCGGAACCTTACAGAATCCCACGGATTCCTACAGACTCCTGCGGGCACTTACTCAACCCTAGAGGACCCTACGGAACACTACTGGCTCCTGCGGTACTCCAGAGGCCTCTAGGGAACCTACGAAGCTCTACGGAGCCCTATGGATCCTTACGGCACAGTACGGGCCCCTTCAGACCTCTGCGGGCCCTTATGGAAACCTACAGGACCCTACGGAACTGTACGAGACTCTACAGGCCCCTAGGGAACACCACAGGCCCCTACGGAACCCTACACAACCCTCCGGAAACATATGGCACCCTATAAGCTCCTACCAACCCCTGCGGGCACTTACATAACCCTACAGGTCCCTACGGAAATCTACGGGACTCTACGGGCCCCTAGGGAACCCTTCAGATTTCGACGGAACCCTACAAGGCCCTCTGGAACCCTACAGAATACTCCAGGACCCGACAGCACTCTACAAGACCCTTAGCAACACAACGGAACCTCACTAAAACCCTAAGGGCTCCTACAGAACACTGCAGGTGCCTACGGAACCCTACAGACCCCTACAGAACCCTACAGACACCTGCGGGCACTTACGGAACCCTGCAGGCCCCTACGGAACCCTACAGGTCCATACAGAACCCCACAGGGCCCTACGGAACTTTACCAGCCACTACGGAACTCTACGGGTCCCTACAGAACCCTGCAGAACCCTCCAGAACCTTACAGAATCCCACAGACTCCTACAGACTTCTGCGGGCACTTACACAACCCTACAGGTCCCTACAGAAATCTACGGGACTCTATGGGCCCCTAGGGAACCCTACAGATTTTGATGGAACCTTATGAGCCCCTCTGGAACCCTACAGAATACTCCAGGACCCGACAGCACTCTACAAGACCCTTAGCAACACAACGGAACCTCACTAAAACCCTAAGGGCTCCTACAGAACACTGCAGGTGCCTACGGAACCCTACAGACCCGTACAGACACCTGCGGGCACTTACGGAACCCTGCAGGCCCCTACGGAACCCTACAGGTCCATACAGAACCCCACAGGGCCCTACGGAACTTTACCAGCCACTACGGAACTCTACGGGTCCCTATGGAACCCTGCAGAACCCTCCGGAACCTTACAGAATCCCACGGATTCCTACAGACTCCTGCGGGCACTTACTCAACCCTAGAGGACCCTACGGAACACTACTGGCTCCTGCGGTACTCCAGAGGCCTCTAGGGAACCTACGAAGCTCTACGGAGCCCTATGGATCCTTACGGCACAGTACGGGCCCCTTCAGACCTCTGCGGGCCCTTATGGAAACCTACAGGACCCTACGGAACTGTACGAGACTCTACAGGCCCCTAGGGAACACCACAGGCCCCTACGGAACCCTACACAACCCTCCGGAAACATATGGCACCCTATAAGCTCCTACCAACCCCTGCGGGCACTTACATAACCCTACAGGTCCCTACGGAAATCTACGGGACTCTACGGGCCCCTAGGGAACCCTTCAGATTTCGACGGAACCCTACAAGGCCCTCTGGAACCCTACAGAATACTCCAGGACCCGACAGCACTCTACAAGACCCTTAGCAACACAACGGAACCTCACTAAAACCCTAAGGGCTCCTACAGAACACTGCAGGTGCCTACGGAACCCTACAGACCCCTACGGAACCCTACAGACACCTGCGGGCACTTACGGAACCCTGCAGGCCCCTACAGAACCCTACAGGTCCATACAGAACCCCACAGGGCCCTACGGAACTTTACCAGCCACTACGGAACTCTACGGGCCCCTACGGAACCCTGCAGAACCCTCCGGAACCTTACAGAATCCCACAGACTCCTACAGACTTCTGCCGGCACTTACACAACCCTACAGGTCCCTACAGAAATCTACGGGACTCTACGGGCCCCTAGGGAACCCTTCAGATTTTGATGGAACCTTATGAGCCCCTCTGGAACCCTACAGAATACTCCAGGACCCGACAGCACTCTACAAGACCCTTAGCAACACAACGGAACCTCACTAAAAACCTAAGGGCTCCTACAGAACACTGCAGGTGCCTACGGAACCCTACAGACCCCTACGGAACCCTACAGACACCTGCGGGCACTTACGGAACCCTGCAGGCCCCTACAGAACCCTACAGGTCCATACAGAACCCCACAGGGCCCTACGGAACTTTACCAGCCACTACGGAACTCTACGGGCCCCTACGGAACCCTGCAGAACCCTCCGGAACCTTACAGAATCCCACAGACTCCTACAGACTTCTGCGGGCACTTACACAACCCTACAGGTCCCTACGGAAATCTACGGGACTCTATGGGCCCCTAGGGAACCCTATAGATTTCGATGGAACCCTACGAGCCCCTCTGGAACCCTACAGAATACTCCAGGACCCGACAGCACTCTACAAGACCCTTAGCAACACAACGGAACCTCACTAAAACCCTATGGGCTCCTACAGAACACTGTAGGTGCCTACGGAAACCTACAGACCCCTACAGAATACTACCAGCCACTACAGAAAAATATGGCCCCTACGGAACTCTACGGAACCTGGCAGAAACACCGTGGGCCCCTACAGGCCCTTGCGGGCACTTGCAGAACTCTGCAGGAACCCGCGGAACTTTATGGAACCCTACCAGCCCCTACGGAAGCCTAAAGACCATTGCAGGCAGTTACGGAACAGTACAGGGCCCTAGGGAACTTTACCAGCCACTACGGAACTCTACGGGTCCCTACGGAACCCTGCAGAACCCTCCGGAACCTTACAGAATCCCACGGATTCCTACAGACTCCTGCGGGCACTTACTCAACCCTAGAGGACCCTACGGCACACTACTGGCTCCTGCGGTACTCCAGAGGCCTCTAGGGAACCTACGAAGCTCTACGGAACCCTATGGATCCTTACGGCACAGTACGGGCCCCTTCAGACCTCTGCGGGCCCTTATGGAAACCTACAGGACCCTACGGAACTGTACGAGACTCTACAGGCCCCTAGGGAACACCACAGGCCCCTACGGAACCCTACACAACCCTCCGGAAACATATGGCACCCTACAAGCTCCTACCAACCCCTGGGAACACTTACATAACCCTACAGGTCCCTACGGAAATCTACGGGACTCTACGGGCCCCTAGGGAACCCTTCAGATTTCGACGGAACCCTACAAGGCCCTCTGGAACCCTACAGAATACTCCAGGACCCGACAGCACTCTACAAGACCCTTAGCAACACAACGGAACCTCACTAAAACCCTATGGGCTCCTACAGAACACTGCAGGTGCCTACGGAACCCTACAGACCCCTACGGAACCCTACAGACACCTGCGGGCACTTACGGAACCCTGCAGGCCCCTACGGAACCCTACAGGTCCATACAGAACCCCACAGGGCCCTACGGAACTTTACCAGCCACTACGGAACTCTACGGGTCCCTACAGAACCCTGCAGAACCCTCCAGAACCTTACAGAATCCCACAGACTCCTACAGACTTCTGCCGGCACTTACACAACCCTACAGGTCCCTACAGAAATCTACGGGACTCTATGGACCCCTAGGGAACCCTATAGATTTTGATGGAACCCTATGAGCCACTCTGGAACCCTACAGAATACTCCAGGACCCGACAGCACTCTACAAGACCCTTAGCAACACAACGGAACCTCACTAAAACCCTATGGGCTCCTACAGAACAGTGTAGGTGCCTACGGAACCCTACAGACCCGTACAGACACCTATGGGCACTTACGGAACCCTGCAGGCCCCTACGGAACCCTACAGGTCCATACAGAACCCCACAGGGCCCTACGGAACTTTACCAGCCACTACGGAACTCTACAGGTCCCTATGGAACCCTGCAGAACCCTCCAGAACCTTACAGAATCCCACGGATTCCTACAGACTCCTGCGGGCACTTACTCAACCCTAGAGGACCCTACGGAACACTACTGGCTCCTGCGGTACTCCAGAGGCCTCTAGGGAACCTACGAAGCTCTACGGAGCCCTATGGATCCTTACGGCACAGTACGGGCCCCTTCAGACCTCTGCGGGCCCTTATGGAAACCTACAGGACCCTACGGAACTGTACGAGACTCTACAGGCCCCTAGGGAACACCACAGGCCCCTACGGAACCCTACACAACCCTCCGGAAACATATGGCACCCTATAAGCTCCTACCAACCCCTGCGGGCACTTACATAACCCTACAGGTCCCTACGGAAATCTACGGGACTCTACGGGCCCCTAGGGAACCCTTCAGATTTTGACGGAACCCTACGAGGCCCTCTGGAACCCTACAGAATACTCCAGGACCCGACAGCACTCTACAAGACCCTTAGCAACACAACGGAACCTCACTAAAACCCTATGGGCTCCTACAGAACACTGCAGGTGCCTACGGAACCCTACAGACCCCTACGGAACCCTACAGACACCTGCGGGCACTTACGGAACCCTGCAGGCCCCTACGGAACCCTACAGGTCCATACAGAACCCCACAGGGCCCTACGGAACTTTACCAGCCACTACGGAACTCTACGGGTCCCTACAGAACCCTGCAGAACCCTCGAGAACCTTACAGAATCCCACAGACTCCTACAGACTTCTGCGGGCACTTACACAACCCTACAGGTCCCTACAGAAATCTACGGGACTCTACGGGCCCCTAGGGAACCCTACAGATTTTGATGGAACCTTATGAGCCCCTCTGGAACCCTACAGAATACTCCAGGACCCGACAGAACTCTACAAGACCCTTAGCAACACAACGGAACCTCACTAAAACCCTATGGGCTCCTACAGAACACTGTAGGTGCTTACGGAAACCTACAGACCCCTACAGAATACTACCAGCCACTACAGAAAAATATGGCCCCTACGGAACTCTACGGAACCTGGCAGAAACACTGTGGGCCCCTACAGGCCCTTGCGGGCACTTGCAGAACTCTGCAGGAACCCACGGAACTTTATGGAACCCTACCAGCCCCTACGGAAGCCTAAAGACCATTGCAGGCAGTTACGGAACAGTACAGGGCCCTAGGGAACTTTACCAGCCACTACGGAACTCTACGGGTCCCTACGGAACCCTGCAGAACCCTCCGGAACCTTTCAGAATCCCACGGATTCCTACAGACTCCTGCGGGCACTTACTCAACCCTAGAGGACCCTACGGAACACTACTGGCTCCTGCGGTACTCCACAGGCCTCTAGGGAACCTACGAAGCTCTACGGAACCCTATGGATCCTTACGGAACAGTACGGGCCCCTTCAGACCTCTGCGGGCGCTTATGGAAACCTACAGGACCCTACGGAACTGTACGAGACTCTACAGGCCCCTAGGGAACACCACAGGCCCCTACGGAACCCTACACAACCCTCCGGAAACATATGGCACCCTACAAGCTCCTACCAACCCCTGCGGGCACTTACACAACCCTACAGGCCTCTACGGAAATCTACGGGACTCTACGGGCCCCTAGGGAACCCTTCAGATTTCGACGGAACCCTACGAGTTCCTCTGGAACCCTACAGAGTCCCGAGCTCTGGAACCCTTGTCCGAGCTCGCCGTTGTACCAGCGTGCGCCTCTGCGTGTTGCTGCGCGTCCTCCCGACCACTCCGATTCATCACCCCGCTCTTCAAGGTGATGCGGGGCTCTCCCGAGCTCGCCGCGCTACTACCGTGCTCCTCCAGGTGTCGCGGTGCGCCTTCCGACCGCTCTGTATATACACCCCGCTCGGCAGGGTGCCTCCGGGCGCTCTGCCGAGCTTGCTGCGCTACCGCTCTGCGCCTCCGGGTGTCGCTGCGCATCCTCCCAACCCCGACGCACCCTCATCCCACCCCTCCGGGTGCCGTCGGGCGCCAACTCGATCCCGCCGAGCTTAACCCACCCCTCGGGATGGTGACGGGCGCACGTCCCACCTGCCCGAGCCGCTCCCCCCGCCCTTCGGGGTGCCGACGAGTCCTCGTCCGACTCACCCGTGCCCTCAGCGCGCTCTTCGGGGTGCCGCCGGGCACTGTCCGAGCTCACCGCGCTACCACCCTGCGCCTCCGGCTGTCACTCCGCCTCCTCCCGACAACACCGATCCTTCACCCCGCTCTTCGGGGTGCTGCGGGGCTCTTCCGAGCTCGCCGCGCTACCACCGTGAGCTTCCGGGTGTCGCTGTGCGTCCGGTCGACCCGGTGCATGCTCATCCCGCTCATCGGTTGCCGCCGAGCGCTCTCCCGATATCACCGCTCCTTCACCCCGCTCCTCGGGGTGCCGCCGGGCGCTCTGCCGAGCTCGCCGCACTACCACCGTGCGCCTCCAGGTGCCGCTGTGCGTCCGGTCGACCCTACGCACGCTCATCCCGCTCCTCGGGGTGCTGCCGGGCGCTCTGCTGAGCTCTCCACGCTACCACCGTGCGCCGGCAAGTGCCAGCGGGCACTCTCGGGATCTCGCCGTGGTACCACAGCGCGCCTCCGAGTGCCGCCGAGCGCTCTCCCGATATCGCCGCTCCTTCACCACAGTGCCTAGGGTGCCGCTGGGCGCACTGCCGAGCTCACAGCGGTACCACCGCGCGCCTCCGACTGCCGCCACGCGCTCTCCCGATATCGCCGCTCCTTCACCACAGTGCTCGGGGTGCCGCCGGGCGCTCTCCCGAGCTTGCCGCACTACCACCGTGCGCCTCCAGGTGCCGCTGTGCGTCCGGTCGACCCGACGCACGCTCATCCCGCTCCTCGGGGTGCTGCCGGGCGCTCTGCTGAGCTCTCCGCGCTAGTACCGTGCGCCGGCAAGTGCCAGCGGGCGCTCTCGGGATCTCGCCACGGTACCACAGCGCGCCTCCGAGTGCCGCCGAGCGCTCTCCCGATATCGCCGCTCCTTCACCCCGCTTGTCTGGGTGCTGCCGGGTGCTCTGCCGAGCTCGCCGCACTACCACCGTGCACCTCCAGGTGCCGCTGTGCGTCCGGTCGACCCGACGCATGCTCATCCCGCTCCTCGGGGTGCCGCCGGACGCTCTCCCGAGCTCTTCGCACTCCACCCTGCGCATGCGAGTGCCGCTGGGTGCTCTCGGGATCTCGCAGCGGTACCACCGTGCGCCTCCGAGTGCTCTCCCGGTATCACCACTCGTTGACCCCGCACGTCGGGGTGCCGCCACGCGCTCTCCCGATATCACCGCTCCTTCACCACAGTGCTCGGGGTGCCGCCGGGCGCTCTCCCGAGCTTGCCGCACTACCACCGTGCGCCTCCAGGTGCCGCTGTGCGTCCGGTCGACCCTACGCACGCTCATCCCGCTACTCGGGGTGCCGCCGGGCGCTCTCCCGAGCTCGTCGCGCTCCACCCTGCGCATGCGAGTGCCTCTGGGTGCTCTCGGGATCTTGCCGCGGTACCACAGCGCGCCTCCGAGTGCCGCCGAGCTCTCTCCCGATATCGCTGCTACTTTGATTCAGAAAACGAACGGTTACAGTTTGTTAGTGCAGTTGTATTACAGTCTGGGAAAGAACAAAAGCTCGGGGCCCCAGAATTCCAAGATAAAGAAATGGCTTTGTGTATGAGATAGCGGGAGCAGCTGCATGCTAAGGAGGTGCTGAAAAGGAACCTAACTGTCTGGGAAAGGTGTCCATCTGGTCAGGACAGGGGAGGAGATTTTTGATAATGAGTTCTTGGAAATAATTAGAATAGTAACGCCTTTAATTTTAATAACCTGCCCACCATAATGAATATGTATGCTTTTTACCATAAATGGACGCTTGCTTCACAAACCGGTGTACAAGTTTGTCGGAGAAATCCCCCTTGCACTCAGCGCTGCAATAAACATACCTGCTTTATAACTCTCTGCGAGTTGTAATGTTTGTTTTCGAGCGTCAATTTGGCACCCCAGATGGGACCCCCTCTGTCCGGCTGCGGGACCTGCTGAGGACGGGAGTCCTCTGGGCGCCCCCGAGATTTCTCGGAAGGACTCCCCAACTCATCCAGATCACCGCGGGGACAGACAAGGACATCTCCTGCGGACCAGGTATGTTTTAGGGTTTCATGGGGGGGACCTGTAAATCGTGAGGAGACGTCCTACGCGTGGTAAAGACTCGGTGTACTCGCCCCGGGGTATGCTCAAGCTTGGGCTAATGGTGTGGGATCCCTGGGTTTTGGGTTAGTGTGTGGAATTGTAATATTGTTGATTTAGTGTATTTGTCATAAGGTATCCCTACCGTGTTATTGTCTGCAATTGTTGTATGAGTGATTGAGACGCGGCACTGCTGCAGAGCGAGTGTGAAGTTCCGATCCGCGGTTCCGTGTTCTCCGCGAGGAGAGCGGCCGGAGACGAACGAAGCGTACAGACGAACGACTGTACAGAAGCATTGTGTGAATCTAATAATGAGAATATTAAGTGGCAGTGTCTTGGACATTCGGATAACTTTTGTGATCCTATTTTTGTCTTAAAGTGCTTTGCTTGTAACACAGAGGTTTGGGTAGATCGGGAGGACGATTTTTGGTGTCCACAGTGTGGTAGCTGGACTGAGTGGAAAAAGATCGAGCGGGCAACAAATAATCGAGTTGCAACAAATAATCTGTGGAGACATAGCCTACCCCTGGAGATAAAGGTAGCGACAGCGGCAGCGGGGGGGGTAACACCTAAGTGACACAAGGAGATCAGGATCGCCTCTGAACTAAGGGGGTAAGGGAACATAAAAAGGGCAAAAATCAAGGAAGTGAGATACTGAAAAGTAGTACCCTATGGTGTATTTTAGCACACTGGAAGGAGATCGGGGGCTCACCAGGTGGCAGCGTGGACAAGAAAACCTTAATTAAATATTGTAATCAAAGGTGGCCCCTTTACAAATTAGATGATCAGGAGAAATGGCCCTGAACGGGACTTGTAATTACAATACTATACTACAATTAATGCTGTTCCTTAGAAGGGAAGGAAAGTGGGATGAAGTCACATATGCGGATATGTTTTTCACCCTTTGGAACCACACAGAGTACCAACGGGACTGCGGGCTATTACCTCCACAAGACCCGATGGTACTAGCCTTAGAGAAAGAAAGAGGAGGAGAAATGAAAGGTAATATAAAAAGATGTTCAGCCTGTAGCATAGGGCAGAGATGCACAAAGCCTGAAAAGATTCAGGATCTTAAAGAAGACTATTTTCTTGACACTTACTTACCAGTGGTTAGAGCAATAGAAGACCGTTGGGAGGGGGTCTTCTCTATCAAGAAGATAGAGAAACTGAAGCTGATTCCAAAACTGAATCCAAAACCCCACCTGACAGCCCTGTATCGTCCCGTACTCGGAAAAGGACAGAGCAAGCAGCGATTCAAGCACCCTTAAGGGAAGCCATGGGTCCGGACGGACTACCCGCAATGATAAAAGTCCCTTTTTCCTCATTTGATTTAGAAACCTGGAAAAGTGTGGCAAAGAATTATCGGAATGATCCCGTAGGGGTTAATAGACATTTTCAGTTTCTGGTAAAGCAGCACAATCCTGACTGGAGTGATAATCCATTTATTATTAGATCACCTAACAGAAACTGAGAAACAACTGGTTTTAAAAGCTGCTCACAATATAGCCAGGGACCAACTGAAAGATTCAGGAAGGTACATTAAAGAACACTTCCCTTTGCAGAACCCTCACTGGAACCCAAACAGGACCACTCATTCAGAGGCGCTAGAAACTTACAGAGATTGGATTATAACAGGGATGGAGAGGGCTATCCCGAAAGCCATTAACTGGTCAATGCTGTATGCTGTAAGACGAGGGCCGAAGGAGAGTCCCTCGGAGTTTCTAGATAAATTACGAGATGCAATGAGACGCTACACCCCCTCGGACCCTGGATCAGAGATAGGAATCCAGCAGTTAGTGTCTCTCTTTTTAGGGCAGTCTGCCAACGATATCCGGAGGAAGCTGCAAAAACTGAGAACAACCGACAGCAGAAATCTAGAGACTCTGTTAGATGAGGCATGGAGAGTGTTTAACAACCGGGAGGAGGATAAGAAAAGGGACAGACGGGCACTGTTGGTAGCAATACATGGGAGGGGGGAAACGAAAGCAGGGAATTTTAGGAAACCATTAGAAAGAGATCAATGTGCATGGTGTAAGCAGAGAGGGCACTGGAAGAATGGGTCCCCAAAAAGACGAAAAGAAAAAATTCAGGCCCATTATAAAGAAGATTGGCGGGGACCGGGGGAATCTACCCTAGCGGATCCACTGATTACCCTAAGGCTAGGGAAAAAGCAACAAGAATAGAATTTTTGGTGGATACAGGAGCAACGTATTCGGTTTTAAATCAAGCTCTGACCCCTATCGATACTGATTTTATAACAGTAACAGGAGCCACTGGCTGGAGCGAAAAGGCATATTTTCTCAAACCTCTTAAGTTCAAATTGGGAAAAAAATTTGGGGATACACAAATTTTTATATCTGCCAAATTCGCCGAGACCCCTGTTAGGGCGAGATTTATTAGAGCAATTGGGAGCAGAAATTAAATTCAAAAAAGGGAAAATGGAACTCCGGATAAGAGAAGATCAACTAATTGAAATACTAAGTTTGGCCCTAATAGGAACTCCCATTTCTACAGGAGTGCCTGAGGAGATTAAAGCCCAATTTTATCCGGGAGTATGGGCCTCGGGAGTGCCGGGGGGAGCAAAAAATGCTTCCCCAATAGTGATAAACCTCAACAAGGAGCACGACCGGTGAGAGTTAAACAGTATCCCCTTAGAATAGAGGACAGGGAGGGGATCCGACCAACTATAGATCTGTTTATTGAGTATGGGCTGCTGAAAGAATATGAATCAGAGTATAACACTCCAATACTACCTGTTAAGAAGCTGGATGGTAGCTATCGCATAGTGCAGGACCTCAGAGCTATCAACAGAATTGTTGAGGATTTGCATCCGGTAGTAGCAAATCCATACACTCTTCTAACTAAACTGTTACCTGAATTGGCATGGTTTACCGTTTTGAACCTAAAGGATGCCTTTTTCTGCCTGCCTTTGAGCCCAGAGAGCCAGCTTTTATTTGCATTCGAATGGGAAAACCCAGAATCTGGGAGGAAAACACAGCTTACATGGACTGTGCTACCGCAGGGCTTCAAAAATAGCTCGACACTTTTTGGAAATCAGCTACCTAAAGACTTGGAACAGTGGAAACGCCCGCTTGGGTCAGGAGTGGTTTTGCAGTATGTGGACGATATATTACTCGCCACTGACACCAGAGAAACATGCATAAAATGGACTGTGAGCCTGTTAAATTTTCTTGGACTTAATGGCTATAAAGTTTCTTCACAGAAAACACAGATAGCCCAGCAGCAAGTGACCTATCTGGGATATGAAATAACCGCAGGCCAACGGACACTGGGGAAGGAGAGGAAAGAGGCCATCTGCCAGACACCTCGACCACAGACGCCTAAGGAACTTCGAACCTTCCTAGGAATGACAGGATGGTGTCGTCTCTGGATATATAACTACGGACTTTTGGTAAAGCCTCTATACGAGTTATTAAAATCTGACTCAAAGAATATTATATGGAATAGGGAGGCAGACAAAGCCTTCCATCAATTAAAAAAGAGGTTAATGGAAGCACCTTCCCTGGGATTACCTGACACTACTAAACCTTTTTGGTTGTTTTCCTATGAAAAGCAAGGAATGGCCTTAGGAGTCCTAGCCCAGAATTTGGGACCCTATCGAAGGGCGGTGGCATACTTCTCCAAACAGCTTGACGAAGTAAGTAAAGGGTTGCCTAGCTGTCTCCGAGCGGTGGCAGCAGTGTTAATAAACATCCAAGAGGCCCGTAAGTTCACCCTAGGCCAGAAAATCACAGTTATGGTATCACATACAGTCTCAGCAGTACTGGAAGTAAAAGGGGGGCATTGCCTTTCACTTCAGAGGTTTCTTAAGAGGTTTCTTTCCTGATAGAGCAAGATGATGTAGAAATAACAGTAACTAATATTGTCAATCCAGCCTCATTCCTCAGCGGAACCGAAGGAAAATCAGTGACCCACGACTGCTTGGAAACAATCGAGGCGGTGTACTCCAGCCGACCAGACCTGAAAGAAGTACGATTGGAGGATGCAGAGGATTCCTGGTTCACCGAAGGGAGCGGCTTCATTCAACAGGGGATACGCAAAGCTGGCTATGCGGTAACCACCACAGAGAAGGTAATAGAATCCAAGGACCTGGCCCCAAATACATCAGCCCAAAAGGCTGAGATTATAGCACTAACCCGAGCCCTGGAATTGGCCAAAGGAAAACGGGTAAGTATCTGGACAGACTCTAAATATGCTTTTGGGGAAGTGCATGCTCACGGGGCTGTCTGGAGAAGCAGAGGACTCTTATCTACACAAGGGAAGCACATCAAACATGCTGAAGAAATTCTCAAACTCTTAGATGCAGTATTACTGCCTGCCAAAGTGACCTAATGGCTATAAAGTTTCTTCACAGAGAGCACAGATAGCCCAGCAGCAAGTGACCTTTTTCGTTATTATGGGCATTGGTCATGGCAGAACATAGAAAATCCCATTGGGGAACAGAGGCACTTTACAGATACCTGAACAGGCTAATATGTGCTCGGAATCTATACGCCACTGTCAAACAAGTCACTCAGCAGTGTGAGGTATGTTTACAGAACAACCCTGAGACAGGCCCCAGAGTCCAATTTGGCCAGATAGGGAAGGGAAACTATCCGGGACAACAATGGCAAATTGATTTTTCAGAACTTCCAAGAAAAGGGGGTTTCGATACCTATTGGTGTTAACTGATACCTTTTCAGGATGGCCAGAGGCATTTCCCTGTCGAACCAACAAAACAAGAGAAGTGGTCAAAGCATTGTTGCATGAAATTATACCAAGGTTCGGGATTACCGCAGTGATTTCCTCGGACCGAGGATCTCATTTCACTGCAAGGGTTGTTTCGAAAGTAAGCAGACTATTGGGTATAGACTGGCAACATCACACCCCATACAACCCACGATCGAGTGGTCAAGTAGAAAAGATGAATCACTTGATCAAAACGCAAATTGTGAAACTAGGCCAGGAAGCTAACTTGGCCTGGCCTCAATCACTACCCTTAGCCCTTCTCAGGACAAGAACAAAACCCAGAACCAAAGAAGGTTTGAGCCCCTTTGAAATACTGTATGGGAGACCATATAGTGTACAAGACGGAATATCCACAGAGCTGGGGAATGAAATATTGACAGATTACCTGATAAATTTACAAAAACAGCTCCGAGAGGTAGAAAAACTGGTTCTGGGAACAAGAGCTCGTGGGCTGGATGGACCAGTACACGAGATCGAACCTGGGGACTATGTATATGTTAAGTCTTTTACAGATTCACCACTGAAGCCAAAGGGGGAAGGTCCCTTCCATGTACTGCTGACCACTCACACGGCCATAAAGATCAAGGAACAAGCCACTTGGATCCATTGGACTCGCGTCAAGAGGGCTCCAGAACCCAAATGGACATCAAAGCAGGCCGGACCCCTGAAACTTCACCTCCAACGAAAAGATGGACATTAATGACATTAATAGTCATCAACATGCCAGGACTTTGTGTTTCAGGGGGAGGGACACGGGATCTGAATACATATTCACGAAATCTGGAAACATTGGTAAGGGCTACTAATCTGCCAGACTGTTGGGTATGTACTACCCTACCCAAAGGAGAAATGAAATTGCCTCTATGTGGGGTGGCAGCAAGCAATTGGAACAATGCCAACGGAACCTGGCCTAAATTTTGGGCAAAAGGGGGGGTGAGTCGAATGGGTATTGTGAGTACGATGACAATATCTACACCTTAAGACCCAGATTTGATCTACAACTGTTGAAAGAAGAGTTTGTGGTATTAATTAGCAATTACAATTGTGCATGGGAACACGGGGAATATAGACACAGGGGGCCGGTGAATAAGACAACAACTTGGGGATGGAGCAAGTACTGGATTAATAAGACAACTGTTGATGTGGGAAGTTGGGATCTAACAGGGATAAGGGTACCATATATTGACTTTTGCGACAAAACACAACTAGTTGCATATAAAAGTAGTGGTATTTCCGAAGGAGAAGGATATTCCTGGCAGTATGGACGGTAACAGGCGGGGAAATTTTTAGCTGCGAATTTGATGGCAACTATTGGACCCTGTAAGTTACCTAAAGGGTATTGGTGGTTGTGTGGAGATGGATATAGTAGAAAACAGCTGCCCGGAGGATGGAAGGGAACTTGCACGATAGGCTATCTAACTAGCCAGGATACGGTGTTTAATCAGTCTGAAATCCCTAAGGAATGCTGGAACACATTGGAGGAGAATTCGGGGAGTGGAAAACCCTATAGTGACGAGGGGAACAAGGTTCCACAGCTTTGTAAGATGGTTTATACAGTTCCTGGGCGTCAGTGAATTGGAAAAGGTAATTGTGAACATATCGGCCACTATAGAAGTGCTTGAGAAACCTACATTCGATGCTATAAAAGCACTTCAACAAGTTAACCTCGTTGTTACCTAACTTTGCTTGGCTTAAGCGATTCTTTATACTTCTAATAGCAATACTTATGTTGGAATTTAGTGTGTGCATTAATTAGATGTCTTATGTGTTGTATCAGGGGGCCAAAGACAAATACAATCAATGGAAGAAGCATCAGCTCCGTGCAGGAGTGGAATCTGGGAAGTATTTTAGAAATCAAATGGGGAGAGAGAATGTCTTATAGGTGATTGTAAAAGAATTTACACAGTTGAAAGAAAAGGGGGGACTTGATTCAGAAAACGAACGGTTACAATTTGTTAGTGCTGATGTAATAAAGCCTGGGAAAGAACAAAAGCTCGGAGACAAAGCATTCCAAGATAAAGAAATGGCCTTGTTTATAAGATAGCGGGAGGAGCTGCATGCTAAGGAGGTGCTGAGGAGGAACTTAACTGTCTGGGAAAGGTGTCCATCTGGTCAGGACAGGGGAGGAGATTTTTGATAATGAGTTCTTGGAAATAATTAGAATAGTAACGCCTTTAATTATAACAACCTGACACCATAATGAATATGTATGCTTTTCAATATAAATGGACGCTTGCTTCACAAACTGGTGTACAAGTTTGGCGGAGAAACCCCCCTTGAACCCAGCGCTGCAATAAACATAACTGCTTTATAACTCTCTGCGAGTTGTAATGTTTCTTTCCGCGCGTCACCTTCACCACGGTGCTCGGGGTGCCGCCGGGAGATCAGCCGCGCTTGCAGCGGTACCACCGCGCGCCTCCGAGTGCCGCTGAGCGCTCTCCCGATATCGCCGCTCTTTCACGCCGCTTGTCTGTCTGCAGCCGGGCGCTCTGCTGAGCTTGCCGCACTAATACCGTGCGCCTCCAGGTGCCGCCGAGCGCTCTCCCGGTATAGCCACTCGTTGACAGTGCGTGTCGGGTTGCCGCCAGGCGCTCTCCCGAGATCGACGCGCTCCAACCCAGCGCCGGCGAGAGCCACCGGGAAAACTACAGACTCTTCAGGGCCCTAGGGAACACCACAGGCCCCTACGGAACCCTACACAACCCTCTGGAAACTTATGGAACCCTATAAGCTCCTATCAACCCTGCGGGCACTTACACAACCCTACAGGCCCCTACGGAAATCTATGGGACTCTACGGGCCCCTAGGGAACCCTTCAGATTTCGACGGAACACTACCAGCCCCTCTGGAACCCTACAGAATACTCCAGGACCCGACAGCACTCTACAAGACCCTTAGCAACACAACGGAACCTCACTAAAACCCTATGGGCTCCTACAGAACACTGCAGGTGCCTACGGAACCCTAGAGACCCCTACGGAACCCTACAGACACCTGCGGGCACTTACGGAACCCTGCAGGCCCCTACGGAACCCTACAGGTCCATACAGAACCCCACAGGGCCCTACGGAACTTTACCAGCCACTACGGAACTCTACGGGCCCCTACGGAACCCTGCAGAACCCTCCGGAACCTTACAGAATCCCACAGACTACTACAGACTTCTGCGGGCACTTACACAACCCTACAGTTCCCTACGGAAATCTACGGGACTCTATGGGCCCCTGGGGAACCCTTCAGATTTCGACGGAACCCTATGAGCCCCTCTGGAACCCTACAGAACACTCCAGGACCCGACAGCACTCTACAAGACCCTTAGCAACACAACGGAACCTCACTAAAACCCTATGGGCTCCTACAGAACACTGCAGGCGCCTACGGAACCCTACAGACCCCTACAGAATACTACCAGCCACTACAGAAAAATATGGCCCCTACGGAACTCTACGGAACCTGGCAGAAACACTGTGGGCCCCTACAGGCCCTTGCGGGCACTTGCAGAACTCTGCAGGAACCCACGGAACTTTATGGAACCCTACCAGCCCCTACGGAAGCCTAAAGACCCTTGCAGGCAGTTACGGAACGGTACAGGGCCCTAGGGAACTTTACCAGCCACTACGGAACTCTACGGGCCCCTACGGAACCCTGCAGAACCCTCCAGAACCTTACAGAATCCCACGGATTCCTACAGACTCCTGCGGGCACTTACTCAACCCTAGAGGACCCTACAGAACACTACTGGCTCCTGCGGTACTCCAGAGGCCTCTAGGGAACCTACGAAGCTCTACGGAACCCTATGGATCCTTACGGAACAGTACGGGCCCCTTCAGACCTCTGTGGGCGCTTATGGAAACCTACAGGACCCTACGGAACTGTACGAGACTCTACAGGCCCCTAGGGAACAGCACAGGCCCCTACGGAACCCTACACAACCCTCCGGAAACATATGGCACCCTACAAGCTCCTACCAACCCCTGCGGGCACTTACACAACCCTACAGGCCCCTACGGAAATCTACGGGACTCTACGGGCCCCTAGGGAACCCTTCAGATTTCGACGGAACCCTACCAGCCCCTCTGGAACCCTACAGAATACTCCAGGACCCGACAGCACTCTACAAGACCCTTAGCAACACAACGGAACCTCACTAAAACCCTATGGGCTCCTACAGAACACTGCAGGTGCCTACGGAACCCTACAGACCCCTACGGAACCCTACAGACACCTGCGGGCACTTACGGAACCCTGCAGGCCCCTACGGAACCCTACAGGTCCATACAGAACCCCACAGGGCCCTACGGAACTTTACCAGCCACTACGGAACTCTACGGGCCCCTACGGAACCCTGCAGAACCCTCCAGAACCTTACAGAATCCCACAGACTCCTACAGACTTCTGCGGGCACTTACACAACCCTACAGGTCCCTACGGAAATCTACGGGACTCTATGGGCCCCTAGGGAACCCTTCAGATTTCGACGGAACCCTATGAGGCCCTCTGGAACCCTACAGAATACTCCAGGACCCGACAGCACTCTACAAGACCCTTAGCAACACAACGGAACCTCACTAAAACCCTATGGGCTCCTACAGAAAACTGCAGGCGCCTAGGGAACCCTACAGACCCCTACAGAATACTACCAGCCACTACAGAAAAATATGGCCCCTACGGAACTCTACGGAACCTGGCAGAAACACTGTGGGCCCCTACAAGCCCTTGCGGGCACTTGCAGAACTCTGCAGGAACCCACGGAACTTTATGGAACGCTACCAGCCCCTACGGAAGCCTAAAGACGCTTGCAGGCAGTTACGGAACGGTACAGGGCCCTAGGGAACTTTACCAGCCACTACGGAACTCTAGGGGCCCCTACGGAACCCTGCAGAACCCTCCAGAACCTTACAGAATCCCACGGATTCCTACAGACTCCTGCGGGCACTTACTCAACCCTAGAGGACCCTACGGAACACTGCCAGCTCCTATGGAAGGAACCCTACGGGCCCCTACAGAACACTACTGGCTCCTGCGGTACTCCACAGGCCTCTAGGGAACCTACGAAGCTCTACGGAACCCTATGGATCCTTACGGCACAGTACGGGCCCCTTCAGACCTCTGCGGGCGCTTATGGAAACCTACAGGACCCTACGGAACTGTACGAGACTCTACAGGCCCCTAGGGAACACCACAGGCCCCTACGGAACCGTACGAGACTCTACAGGCCCCTAGGGAACACCACAGGCCCCTACGGAACCCTACACAACCCTCTGGAAACTTATGGAACCCTACAAGCTCCTACCAACCCCTGCGAGCACTTACACAACCCTACAGGTCCCTACGGCAATCTACGGGACTCTATGGGCCCCTAGGGAACCCTATAGATTTCGAAGGAACCCTATGAGGCCCTCTGGAACCCTACAGAATACTCCAGGACCCGACAGCACTCTACAAGACCCTTAGCAACACAACGGAACCTCACTAAAACCCTATGGGCTCCTACAGAACACTGTAGGCGCCTACGGAAACCTACAGACCCCTACAGAATACTACCAGCCACTACAGAAAAATATGGCCCCTACGGAACTCTACGGAACCTGGCAGAAACTCTGTGCGCCCCTACAGGCCTTTGCGGGCACTTGCAGAACTCTGCAGGAACCCACGGAACTTTATGGAACCCTACCAGCCCCTACGGAAGCCTAAAGACCCTTGCAGGCAGTTACGGAACGGTACAGGGCCCTAGGGAACTTTACCAGCCACTACGGAACTCTAGGGGCCCCTACGGAACCCTGCAGAACCCTCCAGAACCTTACAGAATCCCACGGATTCCTACAGACTCCTGCGGGCACTTACTCAACCCTAGAGGACCCTACGGAACACTGCCAGCTCCTATGGAAGGAACCCTACGGGCCCCTACAGAACACTACTGGCTCCTGCGGTACTCCACAGGCCTCTAGGGAACCTACGAAGCTCTACGGAACCCTATGGATCCTTACGGCACAGTACGGGCCCCTTCAGACCTCTGCGGGCGCTTATGGAAACCTACAGGACCCTATGGAACTGTACGAGACTCTACAGGCCCCTAGGGAACACCACAGGCCCCTACGGAACCGTACGAGACTCTACAGGCCCCTAGGGAACACCACAGGCCCCTACGGAACCCTACACAACCCTCTGGAAACTTATGGAACCCTACAAGCTCCTACCAACCCCTGCGAGCACTTACACAACCCTACAGGTCCCTACGGCAATCTACGGGACTCTATGGGCCCCTAGGGAACCCTATAGATTTCGAAGGAACCCTATGAGGCCCTCTGGAACCCTACAGAATACTCCAGGACCCGACAGCACTCTACAAGACCCTTAGCAACACAACGGAACCTCACTAAAACCCTATGGGCTCCTACAGAACACTGTAGGCGCCTACGGAAACCTACAGACCCCTACAGAATACTACCAGCCACTACAGAAAAATATGGCCCCTACGGAACTCTACGGAACCTGGCAGAAACGCTGTGCGCCCCTACAGGCCCTTGCGGGCACTTGCAGAACTCTGCAGGAACCCACGGAACTTTATGGAACCCTACCAGCCCCTACGGAAGCCTAAAGACCCTTGCAGGCAGTTACGGAACGGTACAGGGCCCTAGGGAACTTTACCAGCCACTATGGAACTCTACGGGCCCCTGCGGAACCCTGCAGAACCCTCCAGAACCTTACAGAATCCCACGGATTCCTACAGACTCCTGCGGGCACTTACTCAACCCTAGAGGACCCTACGGAACACTACTGGCTCCTGCGGTACTCCAGAGGCCTCTAGGGAACCTACAAAGCTCTACGGAACCCTATGGATCCTTACGGCACAGTACGGGCCCCTTCAGACCTCTGCGGGCGCTTATGGAAACCTACAGGACCCTACCGAAACTGTACGAGACTCTACAGGCCCCTAGGGAACACCACAGGCCCCTACGGAACCCTACACAACCCTCCGGAAACATATGGCACCCTACAAGCTCCTACCAACCCCTGCGGGCACTTACATAACCCTACAGGTCCCTACGGCAATCTACGGGACTCTATGGGCCCCTAGGGAACCCTACAGATTTCGACGGAACCCTACCAGCCCCTCTGGAACCCTACAGAATACTCCAGGACCCGACAGCACTCTACAAGACCCTTAGCAACACAACGGAACCTCACTAAAACCCTATGGGCTCCTACAGAACACTGCAGGTGCCTACGGAACCCTACAGACACCTGCGGGCACTTACGGAACCCTGCAGGCCCCTACGGAACCCTACAGGTCCATATAGAACCCCACAGGGCCCTACGGAACTTTACCAGCCGCTACGGAACTCTACGGGCCCCTACGGAACCCTGCAGAAACCTCCAGAACCTTACAGAATCCCACAGACTCCTACAGACTTCTGCGGGCACTTACACAACCCTACAGGTCCCTACGGAAATCTACGGGACTCTATGGGCCCCTAGGGAACCCTATAGATTTCGATGGAACCCTACGAGCCCCTCTGGAACCCTACAGAATACTCCAGGACCCGACAACACTCTACAAGACCCTTAGCAACACAACGGAACCTCACTAAAACCCTATGGGCTCCTACAGAACACTGTAGGCGCCTACGGAAACCTACAGACCCCTACAGAATACTACCAGCCACTACAGAAAAATATGGCCCCTACGGAACTCTACGGAACCTGGCAGAAACACTGTGCGCCCCTACAGGCCCTTGCGGGCACTTGCAGAACTCTGCAGGAACCCACGGAACTTTATGGAACCCTACCAGCCCCTACGGAAGCCTAAAGACCCTTGCAGGCAGTTACGGAACGGTACAGGCCCCTAGGGAACACCACAGGCCCCTACGGAACCCTACACAACCCTCTGGAAACTTATGGAACCCTACAAGCTCCTACCAACCCCTGCGAGCACTTACACAACCCTACAGGTCCCTACGGCAATCTACGGGACTCTATGGGCCCCTAGGGAATCCTATAGATTTCGATGGAATCCTATGAGGCCCTCTGGAACCCTACAGAATACTCCAGGACCCGACAGCACTCTACAAGACCCTTAGCAACACAACGGAACCTCACTAAAACCCTATGGGCTCCTACAGAACACTGCAGGTGCCTACGGAACCCTACAGACCCCTACGGAACCCTACAGACACCTGCGGGCACTTACGGAACCCTGCAGGCCCCTATGGAACCCTACAGGTCCATACAGAACCCCACAGGGCCCTACGGAACTTTACCAGCCACTACGGAACTCTACGGGCCCCTACGGAACCCTGCAGAACCCTCCGGAACCTTACAGAATCCCACAGACTCCTACAGACTTCTGCGGGCACTTACACAACCCTACAGGTCCCTACGGAAATCTACGGGACTCTATGGGCCCCTAGGGAACCCTATAGATTTCGATGGAACCCTACGAGCCCCTCTGGAACCCTACAGAATACTCCAGGACCCGACAACACTCTACAAGACCCTTAGCAACACAACGGAACCTCACTAAAACCCTATGGGCTCCTACAGAACACTGTAGGCGCCTACGGAAACCTACAGACCCCTACAGAATACTACCAGCCACTACAGAAAAATATGGCCCCTACGGAACTCTACGGAACCTGGCAGAAACACTGTGCGCCCCTACAGGCCCTTGCGGGCACTTGCAGAACTCTGCAGGAACCCACGGAACTTTATGGAACCCTACCAGCCCCTACGGAAGCCTAAAGACCCTTGCAGGCAGTTACGGAACGGTACAGGGCCCTAGGGAACTTTACCAGCCACTACGGAACTCTAGGGGCCCCTACGGAACCCTGCAGAACCCTCCAGAACCTTACAGAATCCCACGGATTCCTACAGACTCCTGCGGGCACTTACTCAACCCTAGAGGACCCTACGGAACACTGCCAGCTCCTATGGAAGGAAACCTACGGGCCCCTACAGAACACTACTGGCTCCTGCGGTACTCCACAGGCCTCTAGGGAACCTACGAAGCTCTACGGAACCCTATGGATCCTTACGGCACAGTACGGGCCCCTTCAGACCTCTGCGGGCGCTTATGGAAACCTACAGGACCCTATGGAACTGTACGAGACTCTACAGGCCCCTAGGGAACACCACAGGCCCCTACGGAACCGTACGAGACTCTACAGGCCCCTAGGGAACACCACAGGCCCCTACGGAACCCTACACAACCCTCTGGAAACTTATGGAACCCTACAAGCTCCTACCAACCCCTGCGAGCACTTACACAACCCTACAGGTCCCTACGGCAATCTACGGGACTCTATGGGCCCCTAGGGAACCCTATAGATTTCGAAGGAACCCTATGAGGCCCTCTGGAACCCTACAGAATACTCCAGGACCCGACAGCACTCTACAAGACCCTTAGCAACACAACGGAACCTCACTAAAACCCTATGGGCTCCTACAGAACACTGTAGGCGCCTACGGAAACCTACAGACCCCTACAGAATACTACCAGCCACTACAGAAAAATATGGCCCCTACGGAACTCTACGGAACCTGGCAGAAACGCTGTGCGCCCCTACAGGCCCTTGCGGGCACTTGCAGAACTCTGCAGGAACCCACGGAACTTTATGGAACCCTACCAGCCCCTACGGAAGCCTAAAGACCCTTGCAGGCAGTTACGGAACGGTACAGGGCCCTAGGGAACTTTACCAGCCACTATGGAACTCTACGGGCCCCTGCGGAACCCTGCAGAACCCTCCAGAACCTTACAGAATCCCACGGATTCCTACAGACTCCTGCGGGCACTTACTCAACCCTAGAGGACCCTACGGAACACTACTGGCTCCTGCGGTACTCCAGAGGCCTCTAGGGAACCTACAAAGCTCTACGGAACCCTATGGATCCTTACGGCACAGTACGGGCCCCTTCAGACCTCTGCGGGCGCTTATGGAAACCTACAGGACCCTACCGAAACTGTACGAGACTCTACAGGCCCCTAGGGAACACCACAGGCCCCTACGGAACCCTACACAACCCTCCGGAAACATATGGCACCCTACAAGCTCCTACCAACCCCTGCGGGCACTTACATAACCCTACAGGTCCCTACGGCAATCTACGGGACTCTATGGGCCCCTAGGGAACCCTACAGATTTCGACGGAACCCTACCAGCCCCTCTGGAACCCTACAGAATACTCCAGGACCCGACAGCACTCTACAAGACCCTTAGCAACACAACGGAACCTCACTAAAACCCTATGGGCTCCTACAGAACACTGCAGGTGCCTACGGAACCCTACAGACACCTGCGGGCACTTACGGAACCCTGCAGGCCCCTACGGAACCCTACAGGTCCATATAGAACCCCACAGGGCCCTACGGAACTTTACCAGCCACTACGGAACTCTACGGGCCCCTACGGAACCCTGCAGAAACCTCCAGAACCTTACAGAATCCCACAGACTCCTACAGACTTCTGCGGGCACTTACACAACCCTACAGGTCCCTACGGAAATCTACGGGACTCTATGGGCCCCTAGGGAACCCTATAGATTTCGATGGAACCCTACGAGCCCCTCTGGAACCCTACAGAATACTCCAGGACCCGACAACACTCTACAAGACCCTTAGCAACACAACGGAACCTCACTAAAACCCTATGGGCTCCTACAGAACACTGTAGGCGCCTACGGAAACCTACAGACCCCTACAGAATACTACCAGCCACTACAGAAAAATATGGCCCCTACGGAACTCTACGGAACCTGGCAGAAACACTGTGCGCCCCTACAGGCCCTTGCGGGCACTTGCAGAACTCTGCAGGAACCCACGGAACTTTATGGAACCCTACCAGCCCCTACGGAAGCCTAAAGACCCTTGCAGGCAGTTACAGAACGGTACAGGCCCCTAGGGAACACCACAGGCCCCTACGGAACCCTACACAACCCTCTGGAAACTTATGGAACCCTACAAGCTCCTACCAACCCCTGCGAGCACTTACACAACCCTACAGGTCCCTACGGCAATCTACGGGACTCTATGGGCCCCTAGGGAATCCTATAGATTTCGATGGAACCCTATGAGGCCCTCTGGAACCCTACAGAATACTCCAGGACCCGACAGCACTCTACAAGACCCTTAGCAACACAACGGAACCTCACTAAAACCCTATGGGCTCCTACAGAACACTGCAGGTGCCTACGGAACCCTACAGACCCCTACGGAACCCTACAGACACCTGCGGGCACTTACGGAACCCTGCAGGCCCCTATGGAACCCTACAGGTCCATACAGAACCCCACAGGGCCCTACGGAACTTTACCAGCCACTACGGAACTCTACGGGCCCCTACGGAACCCTGCAGAACCCTCCGGAACCTTACAGAATCCCACAGACTCCTACAGACTTCTGCGGGCACTTACACAACCCTACAGGTCCCTACGGAAATCTACGGGACTCTATGGGCCCCTAGGGAACCCTATAGATTTCGATGGAACCCTACGAGCCCCTCTGGAACCCTACAGAATACTCCAGGACCCGACAACACTCTACAAGACCCTTAGCAACACAACGGAACCTCACTAAAACCCTATGGGCTCCTACAGAACACTGTAGGCGCCTACGGAAACCTACAGACCCCTACAGAATACTACCAGCCACTACAGAAAAATATGGCCCCTACGGAACTCTACGGAACCTGGCAGAAACACTGTGCGCCCCTACAGGCCCTTGCGGGCACTTGCAGAACTCTGCAGGAACCCACGGAACTTTATGGAACCCTACCAGCCCCTACGGAAGCCTAAAGACCCTTGCAGGCAGTTACGGAACGGTACAGGGCCCTAGGGAACTTTACCAGCCACTACGGAACTCTAGGGGCCCCTACGGAACCCTGCAGAACCCTCCAGAACCTTACAGAATCCCACGGATTCCTACAGACTCCTGCGGGCACTTACTCAACCCTAGAGGACCCTACGGAACACTGCCAGCTCCTATGGAAGGAACCCTACGGGCCCCTACAGAACACTACTGGCTCCTGCGGTACTCCACAGGCCTCTAGGGAACCTACGAAGCTCTACGGAACCCTATGGATCCTTACGGCACAGTACGGGCCCCTTCAGACCTCTGCGGGCGCTTATGGAAACCTACAGGACCCTATGGAACTGTACGAGACTCTACAGGCCCCTAGGGAACACCACAGGCCCCTACGGAACCGTACGAGACTCTACAGGCCCCTAGGGAACACCACAGGCCCCTACGGAACCCTACACAACCCTCTGGAAACTTATGGAACCCTACAAGCTCCTACCAACCCCTGCGAGCACTTACACAACCCTACAGGTCCCTACGGCAATCTACGGGACTCTATGGGCCCCTAGGGAATCCTATAGATTTCGATGGAACCCTATGAGGCCCTCTGGAACCCTACAGAATACTCCAGGACCCGACAGCACTCTACAAGACCCTTAGCAACACAACGGAACCTCACTAAAACCCTATGGGCTCCTACAGAACACTGCAGGTGCCTACGGAACCCTACAGACCCCTACGGAACCCTACAGACACCTGCGGGCACTTACGGAACCCTGCAGGCCCCTACGGAACCCTACAGGTCCATACAGAACCCCACAGGGCCCTACGGAACTTTACCAGCCACTACGGAACTCTACGGGCCCCTACGGAACCCTGCAGAACCCTCCGGAACCTTACAGAATCCCACAGACTCCTACAGACTTCTGCGGGCACTTACACAACCCTACAGGTCCCTACGGAAATCTACGGGACTCTATGGGCCCCTAGGGAACCCTATAGATTTCGATGGAACCCTACCAGCCCCTCTGGAACCCTACAGAATACTCCAGGACCCGACAGCACTCTACAAGACCCTTAGCAACACAACGGAACCTCACTAAAACCCTATGGGCTCCTACAGAACACTGTAGGCGCCTACGGAAACCTACAGACCCCTACAGAATACTACCAGCCACTACAGAAAAATATGGCCCCTACGGAACTCTACGGAACCTGGCAGAAACACTGTGCGCCCCTACAGGCCCTTGCGGGCACTTGCAGAACTCTGCAGGAACCCACGGAACTTTATGGAACCCTACCAGCCCCTACGGAAGCCTAAAGACCCTTGCAGGCAGTTACGGAACGGTACAGGGCCCTAGGGAACTTTACCAGCCACTATGGAACTCTACGGGCCCCTGCGGAACCCTGCAGAACCCTCCAGAACCTTACAGAATCCCACGGATTCCTACAGACTCCTGCGGGCACTTACTCAACCCTAGAGGACCCTACGGAACACTACTGGCTCCTGCGGTACTCCAGAGGCCTCTAGGGAACCTACAAAGCTCTACGGAACCCTATGGATCCTTACGGCACAGTACGGGCCCCTTCAGACCTCTGCGGGCGCTTATGGAAACCTACAGGACCCTACCGAAACTGTACGAGACTCTACAGGCCCCTAGGGAACACCACAGGCCCCTACGGAACCCTACACAACCCTCCGGAAACATATGGCACACTACAAGCTCCTACCAACCCCTGCGGGCACTTACATAACCCTACAGGTCCCTACGGCAATCTACGGGACTCTATGGGCCCCTAGGGAACCCTTCAGATTTCGATGGAACCCTACCAGCCCCTCTGGAACCCTACAGAATACTCCAGGACCCGACAGCACTCTACAAGACCCTTAGCAACACAACGGAACCTCACTAAAACCCTATGGGCTCCTACAGAACACTGCAGGTGCCTACGGAACCCTACAGACACCTGCGGGCACTTACGGAACCCTGCAGGCCCCTACGGAACCCTACAGGTCCATACAGAACCCCACAGGGCCCTACGGAACTTTACCAGCCGCTACGGAACTCTACGGGCCCCTACGGAACCCTGCAGAACCCTCCAGAACCTTACAGAATCCCACAGACTCCTACAGACTTCTGCGGGCACTTACACAACCCTACAGGTCCCTACGGAAATCTACGGGACTCTATGGGCCCCTAGGGAACCCTATAGATTTCGATGGAACCCTACGAGCCCCTCTGGAACCCTAGAGAATACTCCAGGACCCGACAGCACTCTACAAGACCCTTAGCAACACAACGGAACCTCACTAAAACCCTATGGGCTCCTACAGAACACTGTAGGCGCCTACGGAAACCTACAGACCCCTACAGAATACTACCAGCCACTACAGAAAAATATGGCCCCTACGGAACTCTACGGAACCTGGCAGAAACACTGTGCGCCCCTACAGGCCCTTGCGGGCACTTGCAGAACTCTGCAGGAACCCACGGAACTTTATGGAACCCTACCAGCCCCTACGGAAGCCTAAAGACCCTTGCAGGCAGTTACGGAACGGTACAGGGCCCTTGGGAACTTTACCAGCCACTACGGAACTCTAGGGGCCCCTACGGAACCCTGCAGAACCCTCCAGAACCTTACAGAATCCCACGGATTCCTACAGACTCCTGCGGGCACTTACTCAACCCTAGAGGACCCTACGGAACACTACTGGCTCCTGCGGTACTCCAGAGGCCTCTAGGGAACCTACAAAGCTCTACGGAACCCTATGGATCCTTACGGCACAGTACGGGCCCCTTCAGACCTCTGCGGGCGCTTATGGAAACCTACAGGACCCTACCGAAACTGTACGAGACTCTACAGGCCCCTAGGGAACACCACAGGCCCCTACGGAACCTACACAACCCTCCGGAAACATATGGCACACTACAAGCTCCTACCAACCCCTGCGGGCACTTACATAACCCTACAGGTCCCTACGGCAATCTACGGGACTCTATGGGCCCCTAGGGAACCCTTCAGATTTCGATGGAACCCTACCAGCCCCTCTGGAACCCTACAGAATACTCCAGGACCCGACAGCACTCTACAAGACCCTTAGCAACACAACGGAACCTCACTAAAACCCTATGGGCTCCTACAGAACACTGCAGGTGCCTACGGAACCCTACAGACACCTGCGGGCACTTACGGAACCCTGCAGGCCCCTACGGAACCCTACAGGTCCATACAGAACCCCACAGGGCCCTACGGAACTTTACCAGCCGCTACGGAACTCTACGGGCCCCTACGGAACCCTGCAGAACCCTCCAGAACCTTACAGAATCCCACAGACTCCTACAGACTTCTGCGGGCACTTACACAACCCTACAGGTCCCTACGGAAATCTACGGGACTCTATGGGCCCCTAGGGAACCCTATAGATTTCGATGGAACCCTACGAGCCCCTCTGGAACCCTACAGAATACTCCAGGACCCGACAGCACTCTACAAGACCCTTAGCAACACAACGGAACCTCACTAAATCCCTATGGGCTCCTACAGAACACTGTAGGCGCCTACGGAAACCTACAGACCCCTACGGAATACTACCAGCCACTACAGAAAAATATGGCCCCTACGGAACTCTACGGAACCTGGCAGAAACACTGTGCGCCCCTACAGGCCCTTGCGGGCACTTGCAGAACTCTGCAGGAACCCACGGAACTTTATGGAACCCTACCAGCCCCTACGGAAGCCTAAAGACCCTTGCAGGCAGTTACGGAACGGTACAGGGCCCTTGGGAACTTTACCAGCCACTACGGAACTCTAGGGGCCCCTACGGAACCCTGCAGAACCCTCCAGAACCTTACAGAATCCCACGGATTCCTACAGACTCCTGCGGGCACTTACTCAACCCTAGAGGACCCTACGGAACACTGCCAGCTCCTATGGAAGGAACCCTACGGGCCCCTACAGAACACTACTGGCTCCTGCGGTACTCCACAGGCCTCTAGGGAACCTACGAAGCTCTACGGAACCCTATGGATCCTTACGGCACAGTACGGGCCCCTTCAGACCTCTGCGGGCGCTTATGGAAACCTACAGGACCCTATGGAACTGTACGAGACTCTACAGGCCCCTAGGGAACACCACAGGCCCCTACGGAACCGTACGAGACTCTACAGGCCCCTAGGGAACACCACAGGCCCCTACGGAACCCTACACAACCCTCTGGAAACTTATGGAACCCTACAAGCTCCTACCAACCCCTGCGAGCACTTACACAACCCTACAGGTCCCTACGGCAATCTACGGGACTCTATGGGCCCCTAGGGAATCCTATAGATTTCGATGGAACCCTATGAGGCCCTCTGGAACCCTACAGAATACTCCAGGACCCGACAGCACTCTACAAGACCCTTAGCAACACAACGGAACCTCACTAAAACCCTATGGGCTCCTACAGAACACTGCAGGTGCCTACGGAACCCTACAGACCCCTACGGAACCCTACAGACACCTGCGGGCACTTACGGAACCCTGCAGGCCCCTATGGAACCCTACAGGTCCATACAGAACCCCACAGGGCCCTACGGAACTTTACCAGCCACTACGGAACTCTACGGGCCCCTACGGAACCCTGCAGAACCCTCCGGAACCTTACAGAATCCCACAGACTCCTACAGACTTCTGCGGGCACTTACACAACCCTACAGGTCCCTACGGCAATCTACGGGACTCTATGGGCCCCTAGGGAACCCTATAGATTTCGATGGAACCCTACCAGCCCCTCTGGAACCCTACAGAATACTCCAGGACCCGACAGCACTCTACAAGACCCTTAGCAACACAACGGAACCTCACTAAAACCCTATGGGCTCCTACAGAACACTGTAGGCGCCTACGGAAACCTACAGACCCCTACAGAATACTACCAGCCACTACAGAAAAATATGGCCCCTACGGAACTCTACGGAACCTGGCAGAAACACTGTGCGCCCCTACAGGCCCTTGCGGGCACTTGCAGAACTCTGCAGGAACCCACGGAACTTTATGGAACCCTACCAGCCCCTACGGAAGCCTAAAGACCCTTGCAGGCAGTTACGGAACGGTACAGGGCCCTAGGGAACTTTACCAGCCACTATGGAACTCTACGGGCCCCTGCGGAACCCTGCGGAACCCTGCAGAACCCTCCAGAACCTTACAGAATCCCACGGATTCCTACAGACTCCTGCGGGCACTTACTCAACCCTAGAGGACCCTACGGAACACTACTGGCTCCTGCGGTACTCCAGAGGCCTCTAGGGAACCTACAAAGCTCTACGGAACCCTATGGATCCTTACGGCACAGTACGGGCCCCTTCAGACGTCTGCGGGCGCTTATGGAAACCTACAGGACCCTACCGAAACTGTACGAGACTCTACAGGCCCCTAGGGAACACCACAGGCCCCTACGGAACCCTACACAACCCTCCGGAAACATATGGCACCCTACAAGCTCCTACCAACCCCTGCGGGCACTTACATAACCCTACAGGTCCCTACGGCAATCTACGGGACTCTATGGGCCCCTAGGGAACCCTTCAGATTTCGATGGAACCCTACCAGCCCCTCTGGAACCCTACAGAATACTCCAGGACCCGACAGCACTCTACAAGACCCTTAGCAACACAACGGAACCTCACTAAAACCCTATGGGCTCCTACAGAACACTGTAGGTGCCTACGGAACCCTACAGACACCTGCGGGCACTTACGGAACCCTGCAGGCCCCTACGGAACCCTACAGGTCCATACAGAACCCCACAGGGCCCTACGGAACTTTACCAGCCACTACGGAACTCTACGGGCCCCTACGGAACCCTGCAGAACCCTCCGGAACCTTACAGAATCCCACAGACTCCTACAGACTTCTGCGGGCACTTACACAACCCTACAGGTCCCTACGGCAATCTACGGGACTCTATGGGCCCCTAGGGAACCCTATAGATTTCGATGGAACCCTACCAGCCCCTCTGGAACCCTACAGAATACTCCAGGACCCGACAGCACTCTACAAGACCCTTAGCAACACAACGGAACCTCACTAAAACCCTATGGGCTCCTACAGAACACTGTAGGCGCCTACGGAACCCTACAGACCCCTACAGAATACTACCAGCCACTACAGAAAAATATGGCCCCTACGGAACTCTACGGAACCTGACAGAAACACTGTGGGCCCCTACAGGCCCTTGCGGGCACTTGCAGAACTCTGCAGGAACCCACGGAACTTTATGGAACCCTACCAGCCCCTACGGAAGCCTAAAGACCCTTGCAGGCAGTTACGGAACGGTACAGGGCCCTAGGGAACTTTACCAGCCACTACGGAACTCTAGGGGCCCCTACGGAACCCTGCAGAACCCTCCAGAACCTTACAGAATCCCACGGATTCCTACAGACTCCTGCGGGCACTTACTCAACCCTAGAGGACCCTACGGAACACTGCCAGCTCCTATGGAAGGAACCCTACGGGCCCCTACAGAACACTACTGGCTCCTGCGGTACTCCACAGGCCTCTAGGGAACCTACAAAGCTCTACGGAACCCTATGGATCCTTACGGCACAGTACGGGCCCCTTCAGACCTCTGCGGGCGCTTATGGAAACCTACAGGACCCTACCGAAACTGTACGAGACTCTACAGGCCCCTAGGGAACACCACAGGCCCCTACGGAACCCTACACAACCCTCCGGAAACATATGGCACACTACAAGCTCCTACCAACCCCTGCGGGCACTTACATAACCCTACAGGTCCCTACGGCAATCTACGGGACTCTATGGGCCCCTAGGGAACCCTTCAGATTTCGATGGAACCCTACCAGCCCCTCTGGAACCCTACAGAATACTCCAGGACCCGACAGCACTCTACAAGACCCTTAGCAACACAACGGAACCTCACTAAAACCCTATGGGCTCCTACAGAACACTGCAGGTGCCTACGGAACCCTACAGACACCTGCGGGCACTTACGGAACCCTGCAGGCCCCTACGGAACCCTACAGGTCCATACAGAACCCCACAGGGCCCTACGGAACTTTACCAGCCGCTACGGAACTCTACGGGCCCCTACGGAACCCTGCAGAACCCTCCAGAACCTTACAGAATCCCACAGACTCCTACAGACTTCTGCGGGCACTTACACAACCCTACAGGTCCCTACGGAAATCTACGGGACTCTATGGGCCCCTAGGGAACCCTATAGATTTCGATGGAACCCTACGAGCCCCTCTGGAACCCTAGAGAATACTCCAGGACCCGACAGCACTCTACAAGACCCTTAGCAACACAACGGAACCTCACTAAAACCCTATGGGCTCCTACAGAACACTGTAGGCGCCTACGGAAACCTACAGACCCCTACAGAATACTACCAGCCACTACAGAAAAATATGGCCCCTACGGAACTCTACGGAACCTGGCAGAAACACTGTGCGCCCCTACAGGCCCTTGCGGGCACTTGCAGAACTCTGCAGGAACCCACGGAACTTTATGGAACCCTACCAGCCCCTACGGAAGCCTAAAGACCCTTGCAGGCAGTTACGGAACGGTACAGGGCCCTTGGGAACTTTACCAGCCACTACGGAACTCTAGGGGCCCCTACGGAACCCTGCAGAACCCTCCAGAACCTTACAGAATCCCACGGATTCCTACAGACTCCTGCGGGCACTTACTCAACCCTAGAGGACCCTACGGAACACTACTGGCTCCTGCGGTACTCCAGAGGCCTCTAGGGAACCTACAAAGCTCTACGGAACCCTATGGATCCTTACGGCACAGTACGGGCCCCTTCAGACCTCTGCGGGCGCTTATGGAAACCTACAGGACCCTACCGAAACTGTACGAGACTCTACAGGCCCCTAGGGAACACCACAGGCCCCTACGGAACCTACACAACCCTCCGGAAACATATGGCACACTACAAGCTCCTACCAACCCCTGCGGGCACTTACATAACCCTACAGGTCCCTACGGCAATCTACGGGACTCTATGGGCCCCTAGGGAACCCTTCAGATTTCGATGGAACCCTACCAGCCCCTCTGGAACCCTACAGAATACTCCAGGACCCGACAGCACTCTACAAGACCCTTAGCAACACAACGGAACCTCACTAAAACCCTATGGGCTCCTACAGAACACTGCAGGTGCCTACGGAACCCTACAGACACCTGCGGGCACTTACGGAACCCTGCAGGCCCCTACGGAACCCTACAGGTCCATACAGAACCCCACAGGGCCCTACGGAACTTTACCAGCCGCTACGGAACTCTACGGGCCCCTACGGAACCCTGCAGAACCCTCCAGAACCTTACAGAATCCCACAGACTCCTACAGACTTCTGCGGGCACTTACACAACCCTACAGGTCCCTACGGAAATCTACGGGACTCTATGGGCCCCTAGGGAACCCTATAGATTTCGATGGAACCCTACGAGCCCCTCTGGAACCCTACAGAATACTCCAGGACCCGACAGCACTCTACAAGACCCTTAGCAACACAACGGAACCTCACTAAATCCCTATGGGCTCCTACAGAACACTGTAGGCGCCTACGGAAACCTACAGACCCCTACAGAATACTACCAGCCACTACAGAAAAATATGGCCCCTACGGAACTCTACGGAACCTGGCAGAAACACTGTGCGCCCCTACAGGCCCTTGCGGGCACTTGCAGAACTCTGCAGGAACCCACGGAACTTTATGGAACCCTACCAGCCCCTACGGAAGCCTAAAGACCCTTGCAGGCAGTTACGGAACGGTCCAGGGCCCTTGGGAACTTTACCAGCCACTACGGAACTCTAGGGGCCCCTACGGAACCCTGCAGAACCCTCCAGAACCTTACAGAATCCCACGGATTCCTACAGACTCCTGCGGGCACTTACTCAACCCTAGAGGACCCTACGGAACACTGCCAGCTCCTATGGAAGGAACCCTACGGGCCCCTACAGAACACTACTGGCTCCTGCGGTACTCCACAGGCCTCTAGGGAACCTACGAAGCTCTACGGAACCCTATGGATCCTTACGGCACAGTACGGGCCCCTTCAGACCTCTGCGGGCGCTTATGGAAACCTACAGGACCCTATGGAACTGTACGAGACTCTACAGGCCCCTAGGGAACACCACAGGCCCCTACGGAACCGTACGAGACTCTACAGGCCCCTAGGGAACACCACAGGCCCCTACGGAACCCTACACAACCCTCTGGAAACTTATGGAACCCTACAAGCTCCTACCAACCCCTGCGAGCACTTACACAACCCTACAGGTCCCTACGGCAATCTACGGGACTCTATGGGCCCCTAGGGAATCCTATAGATTTCGATGGAACCCTATGAGGCCCTCTGGAACCCTACAGAATACTCCAGGACCCGACAGCACTCTACAAGACCCTTAGCAACACAACGGAACCTCACTAAAACCCTATGGGCTCCTACAGAACACTGCAGGTGCCTACGGAACCCTACAGACCCCTACGGAACCCTACAGACACCTGCGGGCACTTACGGAACCCTGCAGGCCCCTATGGAACCCTACAGGTCCATACAGAACCCCACAGGGCCCTACGGAACTTTACCAGCCACTACGGAACTCTACGGGCCCCTACGGAACCCTGCAGAACCCTCCGGAACCTTACAGAATCCCACAGACTCCTACAGACTTCTGCGGGCACTTACACAACCCTACAGGTCCCTACGGCAATCTACGGGACTCTATGGGCCCCTAGGGAACCCTATAGATTTCGATGGAACCCTACCAGCCCCTCTGGAACCCTACAGAATACTCCAGGACCCGACAGCACTCTACAAGACCCTTAGCAACACAACGGAACCTCACTAAAACCCTATGGGCTCCTACAGAACACTGTAGGCGCCTACGGAAACCTACAGACCCCTACAGAATACTACCAGCCACTACAGAAAAATATGGCCCCTACGGAACTCTACGGAACCTGGCAGAAACACTGTGCGCCCCTACAGGCCCTTGCGGGCACTTGCAGAACTCTGCAGGAACCCACGGAACTTTATGGAACCCTACCAGCCCCTACGGAAGCCTAAAGACCCTTGCAGGCAGTTACGGAACGGTACAGGGCCCTAGGGAACTTTACCAGCCACTATGGAACTCTACGGGCCCCTGCGGAACCCTGCGGAACCCTGCAGAACCCTCCAGAACCTTACAGAATCCCACGGATTCCTACAGACTCCTGCGGGCACTTACTCAACCCTAGAGGACCCTACGGAACACTACTGGCTCCTGCGGTACTCCAGAGGCCTCTAGGGAACCTACAAAGCTCTACGGAACCCTATGGATCCTTACGGCACAGTACGGGCCCCTTCAGACGTCTGCGGGCGCTTATGGAAACCTACAGGACCCTACCGAAACTGTACGAGACTCTACAGGCCCCTAGGGAACACCACAGGCCCCTACGGAACCCTACACAACCCTCCGGAAACATATGGCACCCTACAAGCTCCTACCAACCCCTGCGGGCACTTACATAACCCTACAGGTCCCTACGGCAATCTACGGGACTCTATGGGCCCCTAGGGAACCCTTCAGATTTCGATGGAACCCTACCAGCCCCTCTGGAACCCTACAGAATACTCCAGGACCCGACAGCACTCTACAAGACCCTTAGCAACACAACGGAACCTCACTAAAACCCTATGGGCTCCTACAGAACACTGTAGGTGCCTACGGAACCCTACAGACACCTGCGGGCACTTACGGAACCCTGCAGGCCCCTACGGAACCCTACAGGTCCATACAGAACCCCACAGGGCCCTACGGAACTTTACCAGCCACTACGGAACTCTACGGGCCCCTACGGAACCCTGCAGAACCCTCCGGAACCTTACAGAATCCCACAGACTCCTACAGACTTCTGCGGGCACTTACACAACCCTACAGGTCCCTACGGCAATCTACGGGACTCTATGGGCCCCTAGGGAACCCTATAGATTTCGATGGAACCCTACCAGCCCCTCTGGAACCCTACAGAATACTCCAGGACCCGACAGCACTCTACAAGACCCTTAGCAACACAACGGAACCTCACTAAAACCCTATGGGCTCCTACAGAACACTGTAGGCGCCTACGGAACCCTACAGACCCCTACAGAATACTACCAGCCACTACAGAAAAATATGGCCCCTACGGAACTCTACGGAACCTGACAGAAACACTGTGGGCCCCTACAGGCCCTTGCGGGCACTTGCAGAACTCTGCAGGAACCCACGGAACTTTATGGAACCCTACCAGCCCCTACGGAAGCCTAAAGACCCTTGCAGGCAGTTACGGAACGGTACAGGGCCCTAGGGAACTTTACCAGCCACTACGGAACTCTAGGGGCCCCTACGGAACCCTGCAGAACCCTCCAGAACCTTACAGAATCCCACGGATTCCTACAGACTCCTGCGGGCACTTACTCAACCCTAGAGGACCCTACGGAACACTGCCAGCTCCTATGGAAGGAACCCTACGGGCCCCTACAGAACACTACTGGCTCCTGCGGTACTCCACAGGCCTCTAGGGAACCTACAAAGCTCTACGGAACCCTATGGATCCTTACGGCACAGTACGGGCCCCTTCAGACCTCTGCGGGCGCTTATGGAAACCTACAGGACCCTACCGAAACTGTACGAGACTCTACAGGCCCCTAGGGAACACCACAGGCCCCTACGGAACCCTACACAACCCTCCGGAAACATATGGCACACTACAAGCTCCTACCAACCCCTGCGGGCACTTACATAACCCTACAGGTCCCTACGGCAATCTACGGGACTCTATGGGCCCCTAGGGAACCCTTCAGATTTCGATGGAACCCTACCAGCCCCTCTGGAACCCTACAGAATACTCCAGGACCCGACAGCACTCTACAAGACCCTTAGCAACACAACGGAACCTCACTAAAACCCTATGGGCTCCTACAGAACACTGCAGGTGCCTACGGAACCCTACAGACACCTGCGGGCACTTACGGAACCCTGCAGGCCCCTACGGAACCCTACAGGTCCATACAGAACCCCACAGGGCCCTACGGAACTTTACCAGCCGCTACGGAACTCTACGGGCCCCTACGGAACCCTGCAGAACCCTCCAGAACCTTACAGAATCCCACAGACTCCTACAGACTTCTGCGGGCACTTACACAACCCTACAGGTCCCTACGGAAATCTACGGGACTCTATGGGCCCCTAGGGAACCCTATAGATTTCGATGGAACCCTACGAGCCCCTCTGGAACCCTAGAGAATACTCCAGGACCCGACAGCACTCTACAAGACCCTTAGCAACACAACGGAACCTCACTAAAACCCTATGGGCTCCTACAGAACACTGTAGGCGCCTACGGAAACCTACAGACCCCTACAGAATACTACCAGCCACTACAGAAAAATATGGCCCCTACGGAACTCTACGGAACCTGGCAGAAACACTGTGCGCCCCTACAGGCCCTTGCGGGCACTTGCAGAACTCTGCAGGAACCCACGGAACTTTATGGAACCCTACCAGCCCCTACGGAAGCCTAAAGACCCTTGCAGGCAGTTACGGAACGGTACAGGGCCCTTGGGAACTTTACCAGCCACTACGGAACTCTAGGGGCCCCTACGGAACCCTGCAGAACCCTCCAGAACCTTACAGAATCCCACGGATTCCTACAGACTCCTGCGGGCACTTACTCAACCCTAGAGGACCCTACGGAACACTGCCAGCTCCTATGGAAGGAACCCTACGGGCCCCTACAGAACACTACTGGCTCCTGCGGTACTCCACAGGCCTCTAGGGAACCTACGAAGCTCTACGGAACCCTATGGATCCTTACGGCACAGTACGGGCCCCTTCAGACCTCTGCGGGCGCTTATGGAAACCTACAGGACCCTACGGAACTGTACGAGACTCTACAGGCCCCTAGGGAACACCACAGGCCCCTACGGAACCGTACGAGACTCTACAGGCCCCTAGGGAACACCACAGGCCCCTACGGAACCCTACACAACCCTCTGGAAACTTATGGAACCCTACAAGCTCCTACCAACCCCTGCGAGCACTTACACAACCCTACAGGTCCCTACGGCAATCTACGGGACTCTATGGGCCCCTAGGGAATCCTATAGATTTCGATGGAACCCTATGAGGCCCTCTGGAACCCTACAGAATACTCCAGGACCCGACAGCACTCTACAAGACCCTTAGCAACACAACGGAACCTCACTAAAACCCTATGGGCTCCTACAGAACACTGCAGGTGCCTACGGAACCCTACAGACCCCTACGGAACCCTACAGACACCTGCGGGCACTTACGGAACCCTGCAGGCCCCTATGGAACCCTACAGGTCCATACAGAACCCCACAGGGCCCTACGGAACTTTACCAGCCACTACGGAACTCTACGGGCCCCTACGGAACCCTGCAGAACCCTCCGGAACCTTACAGAATCCCACAGACTCCTACAGACTTCTGCGGGCACTTACACAACCCTACAGGTCCCTACGGCAATCTACGGGACTCTATGGGCCCCTAGGGAACCCTATAGATTTCGATGGAACCCTACCAGCCCCTCTGGAACCCTACAGAATACTCCAGGACCCGACAGCACTCTACAAGACCCTTAGCAACACAACGGAACCTCACTAAAACCCTATGGGCTCCTACAGAACACTGTAGGCGCCTACGGAAACCTACAGACCCCTACAGAATACTACCAGCCACTACAGAAAAATATGGCCCCTACGGAACTCTACGGAACCTGGCAGAAACACTGTGCGCCCCTACAGGCCCTTGCGGGCACTTGCAGAACTCTGCAGGAACCCACGGAACTTTATGGAACCCTACCAGCCCCTACGGAAGCCTAAAGACCCTTGCAGGCAGTTACGGAACGGTACAGGGCCCTAGGGAACTTTACCAGCCACTATGGAACTCTACGGGCCCCTGCGGAACCCTGCGGAACCCTGCAGAACCCTCCAGAACCTTACAGAATCCCACGGATTCCTACAGACTCCTGCGGGCACTTACTCAACCCTAGAGGACCCTACGGAACACTACTGGCTCCTGCGGTACTCCAGAGGCCTCTAGGGAACCTACAAAGCTCTACGGAACCCTATGGATCCTTACGGCACAGTACGGGCCCCTTCAGACGTCTGCGGGCGCTTATGGAAACCTACAGGACCCTACCGAAACTGTACGAGACTCTACAGGCCCCTAGGGAACACCACAGGCCCCTACGGAACCCTACACAACCCTCCGGAAACATATGGCACCCTACAAGCTCCTACCAACCCCTGCGGGCACTTACATAACCCTACAGGTCCCTACGGCAATCTACGGGACTCTATGGGCCCCTAGGGAACCCTTCAGATTTCGATGGAACCCTACCAGCCCCTCTGGAACCCTACAGAATACTCCAGGACCCGACAGCACTCTACAAGACCCTTAGCAACACAACGGAACCTCACTAAAACCCTATGGGCTCCTACAGAACACTGTAGGTGCCTACGGAACCCTACAGACACCTGCGGGCACTTACGGAACCCTGCAGGCCCCTACGGAACCCTACAGGTCCATACAGAACCCCACAGGGCCCTACGGAACTTTACCAGCCGCTACGGAACTCTACGGGCCCCTACGGAACCCTGCAGAACCCTCCGGAACCTTACAGAATCCCACAGACTCCTACAGACTTCTGCGGGCACTTACACAACCCTACAGGTCCCTACGGCAATCTACGGGACTCTATGGGCCCCTAGGGAACCCTATAGATTTCGATGGAACCCTACGAGCCCCTCTGGAACCCTAGAGAATACTCCAGGACCCGACAGCACTCTACAAGACCCTTAGCAACACAACGGAACCTCACTAAAACCCTATGGGCTCCTACAGAACACTGTAGGCGCCTACGGAACCCTACAGACCCCTACAGAATACTACCAGCCACTACAGAAAAATATGGCCCCTACGGAACTCTACGGAACCTGACAGAAACACTGTGGGCCCCTACAGGCCCTTGCGGGCACTTGCAGAACTCTGCAGGAACCCACGGAACTTTATGGAACCCTACCAGCCCCTACGGAAGCCTAAAGACCCTTGCAGGCAGTTACGGAACGGTACAGGGCCCTAGGGAACTTTACCAGCCACTACGGAACTCTAGGGGCCCCTACGGAACCCTGCAGAACCCTCCAGAACCTTACAGAATCCCACGGATTCCTACAGACTCCTGCGGGCACTTACTCAACCCTAGAGGACCCTACGGAACACTGCCAGCTCCTATGGAAGGAACCCTACGGGCCCCTACAGAACACTACTGGCTCCTGCGGTACTCCACAGGCCTCTAGGGAACCTACAAAGCTCTACGGAACCCTATGGATCCTTACAGCACAGTACGGGCCCCTTCAGACCTCTGCGGGCGCTTATGGAAACCTACAGGACCCTACGGAACTGTACGAGACTCTACAGGCCCCTAGGGAACACCACAGGCCCCTACGGAACCCTACACAACCCTCTGGAAACTTATGGAACCCTACAAGCTCCTACCAACCCCTGCGAGCACTTACACAACCCTACAGGTCCCTACGGCAATCTACGGGACTCTATGGGCCCCTAGGGAATCCTATAGATTTCGAAGGAACCCTATGAGGCCCTCTGGAACCCTACAGAATACTCCAGGACCCGACAGCACTCTACAAGACCCTTAGCAACACAACGGAACCTCACTAAAACCCTATGGGCTCCTACAGAACACTGCAGGTGCCTACGGAACCCTACAGACCCCTACGGAACCCTACAGACATCTGCGGGCACTTACGGAACCCTGCAGGCCCCTACGGAACCCTACAGGTCCATACAGAACCCCACAGGGCCCTACGGAACTTTACCAGCCACTACGGAACTCTACGGGTCCCTACGGAACCCTGCAGAACCCTCCAGAACCTTACAGAATCCCACAGACTCCTACAGACTTCTGCGGGCACTTACACAACCCTACAGGTCCCTACGGAAATCTACGGGACTCTATGGGCCCCTAGGGAACCCTACAGATTTCGACGGAACCCTACCAGCCCCTCTGGAACCCTAGAGAATACTCCAGGACCCGACAGCACTCTACAAGACCCTTAGCAACACAACGGAACCTCACTAAAACCCTATGGGCTCCTACAGAACACTGTAGGCGCCTACGGAAACCTACAGACCCCTACAGAATACTACCAGCCACTACAGAAAAATATGGCCCCTACGGAACTCTACGGAACCTGGCAGAAACACTGTGCGCCCCTACAGGCCCTTGCGGGCACTTGCAGAACTCTGCAGGAACCCACGGAACTTTATGGAACCCTACCAGCCCCTACGGAAGCCTAAAGACCCTTGCAGGCAGTTACGGAACGGTACAGGGCCCTAGGGAACTTTACCAGCCACTATGGAACTCTACGGGCCCCTGCGGAACCCTGCAGAACCCTCCAGAACCTTACAGAATCCCACGGATTCCTACAGACTCCTGCGGGCACTTACTCAACCCTAGAGGACCCTACGGAACACTACTGGCTCCTGCGGTACTCCAGAGGCCTCTAGGGAACCTACAAAGCTCTACGGAACCCTATGGATCCTTACGGCACAGTACGGGCCCCTTCAGACCTCTGCGGGCGCTTATGGAAACCTACAGGACCCTACCGAAACTGTACGAGACTCTACAGGCCCCTAGGGAACACCACAGGCCCCTACGGAACCCTACACAACCCTCCGGAAACATATGGCACCCTACAAGCTCCTACCAACCCCTGCGGGCACTTACATAACCCTACAGGTCCCTACGGCAATCTACGGGACTCTATGGGCCCCTAGGGAACCCTACAGATTTCGACGGAACCCTACCAGCCCCTCTGGAACCCTACAGAATACTCCAGGACCCGACAGCACTCTACAAGACCCTTAGCAACACAACGGAACCTCACTAAAACCCTATGGGCTCCTACAGAACACTGCAGGTGCCTACGGAACCCTACAGACACCTGCGGGCACTTACGGAACCCTGCAGGCCCCTACGGAACCCTACAGGTCCATACAGAACCCCACAGGGCCCTACGGAACTTTACCAGCCACTACGGAACTCTACGGGCCCCTACGGAACCCTGCAGAACCCTCCAGAACCTTACAGAATCCCACAGACTCCTACAGACTTCTGCGGGCACTTACACAACCCTACAGGTCCCTACGGCAATCTACGGGACTCTATGGGCCCCTAGGGAACCCTATAGATTTCGATGGAATCCTACGAGCCCCTCTGGAACCCTACAGAATACTCCAGGACCCGACAACACTCTACAAGACCCTTAGCAACACAACGGAACCTCACTAAAACCCTATGGGCTCCTACAGAACACTGTAGGCGCCTACGGAAACCTACAGACCCCTACAGAATACTACCAGCCACTACAGAAAAATATGGCCCCTACGGAACTCTACGGAACCTGGCAGAAACACTGTGCGCCCCTACAGGCCCTTGCGGGCACTTGCAGAACTCTGCAGGAACCCACGGAACTTTATGGAACCCTACCAGCCCCTACGGAAGCCTAAAGACCCTTGCAGGCAGTTACGGAACGGTACAGGGCCCTAGGGAACTTTACCAGCCACTACGGAACTCTAGGGGCCCCTACGGAACCCTGCAGAACCCTCCAGAACCTTACAGAATCCCACGGATTCCTACAGACTCCTGCGGGCACTTACTCAACCCTAGAGGACCCTACGGAACACTGCCAGCTCCTATGGAAGGAACCCTACGGGCCCCTACAGAACACTACTGGCTCCTGCGGTACTCCACAGGCCTCTAGGGAACCTACGAAGCTCTACGGAACCCTATGGATCCTTACGGCACAGTACGGGCCCCTTCAGACCTCTGCGGGCGCTTATGGAAACCTACAGGACCCTACGGAACTGTACGAGACTCTACAGGCCCCTAGGGAACACCACAGGCCCCTACGGAACCCTACACAACCCTCTGGAAACTTATGGAACCCTACAAGCTCCTACCAACCCCTGCGAGCACTTACACAACCCTACAGGTCCCTACGGCAATCTACGGGACTCTATGGGCCCCTAGGGAACCCTATAGATTTCGAAGGAACCCTATGAGGCCCTCTGGAACCCTACAGAATACTCCAGGACCCGACAGCACTCTACAAGACCCTTAGCAACACAACGGAACCTCACTAAAACCCTATGGGCTCCTACAGAACACTGCAGGTGCCTACGGAACCCTACAGACACCTGCGGGCACTTACGGAACCCTGCAGGCCCCTACGGAACCCTACAGGTCCATACAGAACCCCACAGGGCCCTACGGAACTTTACCAGCCACTACGGAACTCTACGGGCCCCTACGGAACCCTGCAGAACCCTCCAGAACCTTACAGAATCCCACAGACTCCTACAGACTTCTGCGGGCACTTACACAACCCTACAGGTCCCTACGGCAATCTACGGGACTCTATGGGCCCCTAGGGAACCCTATAGATTTCGATGGAATCCTACGAGCCCCTCTGGAACCCTACAGAATACTCCAGGACCCGACAGCACTCTACAAGACCCTTAGCAACACAACGGAACCTCACTAAAACCCTATGGGCTCCTACAGAACACTGTAGGCGCCTACGGAAACCTACAGACCCCTACAGAATACTACCAGCCACTACAGAAAAATATGGCCCCTACGGAACTCTACGGAACCTGGCAGAAACACTGTGCGCCCCTACAGGCCCTTGCGGGCACTTGCAGAACTCTGCAGGAACCCACGGAACTTTATGGAACCCTACCAGCCCCTACGGAAGCCTAAAGACCCTTGCAGGCAGTTACGGAACGGTACAGGGCCCTAGGGAACTTTACCAGCCACTACGGAACTCTAGGGGCCCCTACGGAACCCTGCAGAACCCTCCAGAACCTTACAGAATCCCACGGATTCCTACAGACTCCTGCGGGCACTTACTCAACCCTAGAGGACCCTACGGAACACTGCCAGCTCCTATGGAAGGAACCCTACGGGCCCCTACAGAACACTACTGGCTCCTGCGGTACTCCACAGGCCTCTAGGGAACCTACGAAGCTCTACGGAACCCTATGGATCCTTACGGCACAGTACGGGCCCCTTCAGACCTCTGCGGGCGCTTATGGAAACCTACAGGACCCTACGGAACTGTACGAGACTCTACAGGCCCCTAGGGAACACCACAGGCCCCTACGGAACCCTACACAACCCTCCGGAAACATATGGCACACTACAAGCTCCTACCAACCCCTGCGAGCACTTACACAACCCTACAGGTCCCTACGGCAATCTACGGGACTCTATGGGCCCCTAGGGAACCCTATAGATTTCGAAGGAACCCTATGAGGCCCTCTGGAACCCTACAGAATACTCCAGGACCCGACAGCACTCTACAAGACCCTTAGCAACACAACGGAACCTCACTAAAACCCTATGGGCTCCTACAGAACACTGCAGGTGCCTACGGAACCCTACAGACACCTGCGGGCACTTACGGAACCCTGCAGGCCCCTACGGAACCCTACAGGTCCATACAGAACCCCACAGGGCCCTACGGAACTTTACCAGCCGCTACGGAACTCTACGGGCCCCTACGGAACCCTGCAGAACCCTCCAGAACCTTACAGAATCCCACAGACTCCTACAGACTTCTGCGGGCACTTACACAACCCTACAGGTCCCTACGGAAATCTACGGGACTCTATGGGCCCCTAGGGAACCCTATAGATTTCGATGGAACCCTACGAGCCCCTCTGGAACCCTAGAGAATACTCCAGGACCCGACAGCACTCTACAAGACCCTTAGCAACACAACGGAACCTCACTAAAACCCTATGGGCTCCTACAGAACACTGTAGGCGCCTACGGAAACCTACAGACCCCTACAGAATACTACCAGCCACTACAGAAAAATATGGCCCCTACGGAACTCTACGGAACCTGGCAGAAACACTGTGCGCCCCTACAGGCCCTTGCGGGCACTTGCAGAACTCTGCAGGAACCCACGGAACTTTATGGAACCCTACCAGCCCCTACGGAAGCCTAAAGACCCTTGCAGGCAGTTACGGAACGGTACAGGGCCCTTGGGAACTTTACCAGCCACTACGGAACTCTAGGGGCCCCTACGGAACCCTGCAGAACCCTCCAGAACCTTACAGAATCCCACGGATTCCTACAGACTCCTGCGGGCACTTACTCAACCCTAGAGGACCCTACGGAACACTGCCAGCTCCTATGGAAGGAACCCTACGGGCCCCTACAGAACACTACTGGCTCCTGCGGTACTCCACAGGCCTCTAGGGAACCTACGAAGCTCTACGGAACCCTATGGATCCTTACGGCACAGTACGGGCCCCTTCAGACCTCTGCGGGCGCTTATGGAAACCTACAGGACCCTACGGAACTGTACGAGACTCTACAGGCCCCTAGGGAACACCACAGGCCCCTACGGAACCGTACGAGACTCTACAGGCCCCTAGGGAACACCACAGGCCCCTACGGAACCCTACACAACCCTCTGGAAACTTATGGAACCCTACAAGCTCCTACCAACCCCTGCGAGCACTTACACAACCCTACAGGTCCCTACGGCAATCTACGGGACTCTATGGGCCCCTAGGGAATCCTATAGATTTCGATGGAACCCTATGAGGCCCTCTGGAACCCTACAGAATACTCCAGGACCCGACAGCACTCTACAAGACCCTTAGCAACACAACGGAACCTCACTAAAACCCTATGGGCTCCTACAGAACACTGCAGGTGCCTACGGAACCCTACAGACCCCTACGGAACCCTACAGACACCTGCGGGCACTTACGGAACCCTGCAGGCCCCTATGGAACCCTACAGGTCCATACAGAACCCCACAGGGCCCTACGGAACTTTACCAGCCACTACGGAACTCTACGGGCCCCTACGGAACCCTGCAGAACCCTCCGGAACCTTACAGAATCCCACAGACTCCTACAGACTTCTGCGGGCACTTACACAACCCTACAGGTCCCTACGGCAATCTACGGGACTCTATGGGCCCCTAGGGAACCCTATAGATTTCGATGGAACCCTACCAGCCCCTCTGGAACCCTACAGAATACTCCAGGACCCGACAGCACTCTACAAGACCCTTAGCAACACAACGGAACCTCACTAAAACCCTATGGGCTCCTACAGAACACTGTAGGCGCCTACGGAAACCTACAGACCCCTACAGAATACTACCAGCCACTACAGAAAAATATGGCCCCTACGGAACTCTACGGAACCTGGCAGAAACACTGTGCGCCCCTACAGGCCCTTGCGGGCACTTGCAGAACTCTGCAGGAACCCACGGAACTTTATGGAACCCTACCAGCCCCTACGGAAGCCTAAAGACCCTTGCAGGCAGTTACGGAACGGTACAGGGCCCTAGGGAACTTTACCAGCCACTATGGAACTCTACGGGCCCCTGCGGAACCCTGCGGAACCCTGCAGAACCCTCCAGAACCTTACAGAATCCCACGGATTCCTACAGACTCCTGCGGGCACTTACTCAACCCTAGAGGACCCTACGGAACACTACTGGCTCCTGCGGTACTCCAGAGGCCTCTAGGGAACCTACAAAGCTCTACGGAACCCTATGGATCCTTACGGCACAGTACGGGCCCCTTCAGACGTCTGCGGGCGCTTATGGAAACCTACAGGACCCTACCGAAACTGTACGAGACTCTACAGGCCCCTAGGGAACACCACAGGCCCCTACGGAACCCTACACAACCCTCCGGAAACATATGGCACCCTACAAGCTCCTACCAACCCCTGCGGGCACTTACATAACCCTACAGGTCCCTACGGCAATCTACGGGACTCTATGGGCCCCTAGGGAACCCTTCAGATTTCGATGGAACCCTACCAGCCCCTCTGGAACCCTACAGAATACTCCAGGACCCGACAGCACTCTACAAGACCCTTAGCAACACAACGGAACCTCACTAAAACCCTATGGGCTCCTACAGAACACTGTAGGTGCCTACGGAACCCTACAGACACCTGCGGGCACTTACGGAACCCTGCAGGCCCCTACGGAACCCTACAGGTCCATACAGAACCCCACAGGGCCCTACGGAACTTTACCAGCCGCTACGGAACTCTACGGGCCCCTACGGAACCCTGCAGAACCCTCCGGAACCTTACAGAATCCCACAGACTCCTACAGACTTCTGCGGGCACTTACACAACCCTACAGGTCCCTACGGCAATCTACGGGACTCTATGGGCCCCTAGGGAACCCTATAGATTTCGATGGAACCCTACGAGCCCCTCTGGAACCCTAGAGAATACTCCAGGACCCGACAGCACTCTACAAGACCCTTAGCAACACAACGGAACCTCACTAAAACCCTATGGGCTCCTACAGAACACTGTAGGCGCCTACGGAACCCTACAGACCCCTACAGAATACTACCAGCCACTACAGAAAAATATGGCCCCTACGGAACTCTACGGAACCTGACAGAAACACTGTGGGCCCCTACAGGCCCTTGCGGGCACTTGCAGAACTCTGCAGGAACCCACGGAACTTTATGGAACCCTACCAGCCCCTACGGAAGCCTAAAGACCCTTGCAGGCAGTTACGGAACGGTACAGGGCCCTAGGGAACTTTACCAGCCACTACGGAACTCTAGGGGCCCCTACGGAACCCTGCAGAACCCTCCAGAACCTTACAGAATCCCACGGATTCCTACAGACTCCTGCGGGCACTTACTCAACCCTAGAGGACCCTACGGAACACTGCCAGCTCCTATGGAAGGAACCCTACGGGCCCCTACAGAACACTACTGGCTCCTGCGGTACTCCACAGGCCTCTAGGGAACCTACAAAGCTCTACGGAACCCTATGGATCCTTACAGCACAGTACGGGCCCCTTCAGACCTCTGCGGGCGCTTATGGAAACCTACAGGACCCTACGGAACTGTACGAGACTCTACAGGCCCCTAGGGAACACCACAGGCCCCTACGGAACCCTACACAACCCTCTGGAAACTTATGGAACCCTACAAGCTCCTACCAACCCCTGCGAGCACTTACACAACCCTACAGGTCCCTACGGCAATCTACGGGACTCTATGGGCCCCTAGGGAACCCTATAGATTTCGAAGGAACCCTATGAGGCCCTCTGGAACCCTACAGAATACTCCAGGACCCGACAGCACTCTACAAGACCCTTAGCAACACAACGGAACCTCACTAAAACCCTATGGGCTCCTACAGAACACTGCAGGTGCCTACGGAACCCTACAGACCCCTACGGAACCCTACAGACATCTGCGGGCACTTACGGAACCCTGCAGGCCCCTACGGAACCCTACAGGTCCATACAGAACCCCACAGGGCCCTACGGAACTTTACCAGCCACTACGGAACTCTACGGGTCCCTACGGAACCCTGCAGAACCCTCCAGAACCTTACAGAATCCCACAGACTCCTACAGACTTCTGCGGGCACTTACACAACCCTACAGGTCCCTACGGAAATCTACGGGACTCTATGGGCCCCTAGGGAACCCTACAGATTTCGACGGAACCCTACCAGCCCCTCTGGAACCCTACAGAATACTCCAGGACCCGACAGCACTCTACAAGACCCTTAGCAACACAACGGAACCTCACTAAAACCCTATGGGCTCCTACAGAACACTGTAGGCGCCTACGGAAACCTACAGACCCCTACAGAATACTACCAGCCACTACAGAAAAATATGGCCCCTACGGAACTCTACGGAACCTGGCAGAAACACTGTGCGCCCCTACAGGCCCTTGCGGGCACTTGCAGAACTCTGCAGGAACCCACGGAACTTTATGGAACCCTACCAGCCCCTACGGAAGCCTAAAGACCCTTGCAGGCAGTTACGGAACGGTACAGGGCCCTAGGGAACTTTACCAGCCACTATGGAACTCTACGGGCCCCTGCGGAACCCTGCAGAACCCTCCAGAACCTTACAGAATCCCACGGATTCCTACAGACTCCTGCGGGCACTTACTCAACCCTAGAGGACCCTACGGAACACTACTGGCTCCTGCGGTACTCCAGAGGCCTCTAGGGAACCTACAAAGCTCTACGGAACCCTATGGATCCTTACGGCACAGTACGGGCCCCTTCAGACCTCTGCGGGCGCTTATGGAAACCTACAGGACCCTACCGAAACTGTACGAGACTCTACAGGCCCCTAGGGAACACCACAGGCCCCTACGGAACCCTACACAACCCTCCGGAAACATATGGCACCCTACAAGCTCCTACCAACCCCTGCGGGCACTTACATAACCCTACAGGTCCCTACGGCAATCTACGGGACTCTATGGGCCCCTAGGGAACCCTACAGATTTCGACGGAACCCTACCAGCCCCTCTGGAACCCTACAGAATACTCCAGGACCCGACAGCACTCTACAAGACCCTTAGCAACACAACGGAACCTCACTAAAACCCTATGGGCTCCTACAGAACACTGCAGGTGCCTACGGAACCCTACAGACACCTGCGGGCACTTACGGAACCCTGCAGGCCCCTACGGAACCCTACAGGTCCCTACAGAACCCCACAGGGCCCTACGGAACTTTACCAGCCACTACGGAACTCTACGGGCCCCTACGGAACCCTGCAGAACCCTCCGGAACCTTACAGAATCCCACAGACTCCTACAGACTTCTGCGGGCACTTACACAACCCTACAGGTCCCTACGGCAATCTACGGGACTCTATGGGCCCCTAGGGAACCCTATAGATTTCGATGGAATCCTACGAGCCCCTCTGGAACCCTACAGAATACTCCAGGACCCGACAACACTCTACAAGACCCTTAGCAACACAACGGAACCTCACTAAAACCCTATGGGCTCCTACAGAACACTGTAGGCGCCTACGGAAACCTACAGACCCCTACAGAATACTACCAGCCACTACAGAAAAATATGGCCCCTACGGAACTCTACGGAACCTGGCAGAAACACTGTGCGCCCCTACAGGCCCTTGCGGGCACTTGCAGAACTCTGCAGGAACCCACGGAACTTTATGGAACCCTACCAGCCCCTACGGAAGCCTAAAGACCCTTGCAGGCAGTTACGGAACGGTACAGGGCCCTAGGGAACTTTACCAGCCACTACGGAACTCTAGGGGCCCCTACGGAACCCTGCAGAACCCTCCAGAACCTTACAGAATCCCACGGATTCCTACAGACTCCTGCGGGCACTTACTCAACCCTAGAGGACCCTACGGAACACTGCCAGCTCCTATGGAAGGAACCCTACGGGCCCCTACAGAACACTACTGGCTCCTGCGGTACTCCACAGGCCTCTAGGGAACCTACGAAGCTCTACGGAACCCTATGGATCCTTACGGCACAGTACGGGCCCCTTCAGACCTCTGCGGGCGCTTATGGAAACCTACAGGACCCTACGGAACTGTACGAGACTCTACAGGCCCCTAGGGAACACCACAGGCCCCTACGGAACCCTACACAACCCTCTGGAAACTTATGGAACCCTACAAGCTCCTACCAACCCCTGCGAGCACTTACACAACCCTACAGGTCCCTACGGCAATCTACGGGACTCTATGGGCCCCTAGGGAACCCTATAGATTTCGAAGGAACCCTACCAGCCCCTCTGGAACCCTACAGAATACTCCAGGACCCGACAGCACTCTACAAGACCCTTAGCAACACAACGGAACCTCACTAAAACCCTATGGGCTCCTACAGAACACTGCAGGTGCCTACGGAACCCTACAGACACCTGCGGGCACTTACGGAACCCTGCAGGCCCCTACGGAACCCTACAGGTCCATACAGAACCCCACAGGGCCCTACGGAACTTTACCAGCCACTACGGAACTCTACGGGCCCCTACGGAACCCTGCAGAACCCTCCAGAACCTTACAGAATCCCACAGACTCCTACAGACTTCTGCGGGCACTTACACAACCCTACAGGTCCCTACGGCAATCTACGGGACTCTATGGGCCCCTAGGGAACCCTATAGATTTCGATGGAATCCTACGAGCCCCTCTGGAACCCTACAGAATACTCCAGGACCCGACAGCACTCTACAAGACCCTTAGCAACACAACGGAACCTCACTAAAACCCTATGGGCTCCTACAGAACACTGTAGGCGCCTACGGAAACCTACAGACCCCTACAGAATACTACCAGCCACTACAGAAAAATATGGCCCCTACGGAACTCTACGGAACCTGGCAGAAACACTGTGCGCCCCTACAGGCCCTTGCGGGCACTTGCAGAACTCTGCAGGAACCCACGGAACTTTATGGAACCCTACCAGCCCCTACGGAAGCCTAAAGACCCTTGCAGGCAGTTACGGAACGGTACAGGGCCCTAGGGAACTTTACCAGCCACTACGGAACTCTAGGGGCCCCTACGGAACCCTGCAGAACCCTCCAGAACCTTACAGAATCCCACGGATTCCTACAGACTCCTGCGGGCACTTACTCAACCCTAGAGGACCCTACGGAACACTGCCAGCTCCTATGGAAGGAACCCTACGGGCCCCTACAGAACACTACTGGCTCCTGCGGTACTCCACAGGCCTCTAGGGAACCTACGAAGCTCTACGGAACCCTATGGATCCTTACGGCACAGTACGGGCCCCTTCAGACCTCTGCGGGCGCTTATGGAAACCTACAGGACCCTACGGAACTGTACGAGACTCTACAGGCCCCTAGGGAACACCACAGGCCCCTACGGAACCCTACACAACCCTCTGGAAACTTATGGAACCCTACAAGCTCCTACCAACCCCTGCGAGCACTTACACAACCCTACAGGTCCCTACGGCAATCTACGGGACTCTATGGGCCCCTAGGGAACCCTATAGATTTCGAAGGAACCCTATGAGGCCCTCTGGAACCCTACAGAATACTCCAGGACCCGACAGCACTCTACAAGACCCTTAGCAACACAACGGAACCTCACTAAAACCCTATGGGCTCCTACAGAACACTGCAGGTGCCTACGGAACCCTACAGACACCTGCGGGCACTTACGGAACCCTGCAGGCCCCTACGGAACCCTACAGGTCCATACAGAACCCCACAGGGCCCTACGGAACTTTACCAGCCACTACGGAACTCTACGGGCCCCTACGGAACCCTGCAGAACCCTCCAGAACCTTACAGAATCCCACAGACTCCTACAGACTTCTGCGGGCACTTACACAACCCTACAGGTCCCTACGGCAATCTACGGGACTCTATGGGCCCCTAGGGAACCCTATAGATTTCGATGGAATCCTACGAGCCCCTCTGGAACCCTACAGAATACTCCAGGACCCGACAGCACTCTACAAGACCCTTAGCAACACAACGGAACCTCACTAAAACCCTATGGGCTCCTACAGAACACTGTAGGCGCCTACGGAAACCTACAGACCCCTACAGAATACTACCAGCCACTACAGAAAAATATGGCCCCTACGGAACTCTACGGAACCTGGCAGAAACACTGTGCGCCCCTACAGGCCCTTGCGGGCACTTGCAGAACTCTGCAGGAACCCACGGAACTTTATGGAACCCTACCAGCCCCTACGGAAGCCTAAAGACCCTTGCAGGCAGTTACGGAACGGTACAGGGCCCTAGGGAACTTTACCAGCCACTACGGAACTCTAGGGGCCCCTACGGAACCCTGCAGAACCCTCCAGAACCTTACAGAATCCCACGGATTCCTACAGACTCCTGCGGGCACTTACTCAACCCTAGAGGACCCTACGGAACACTGCCAGCTCCTATGGAAGGAACCCTACGGGCCCCTACAGAACACTACTGGCTCCTGCGGTACTCCACAGGCCTCTAGGGAACCTACGAAGCTCTACGGAACCCTATGGATCCTTACGGCACAGTACGGGCCCCTTCAGACCTCTGCGGGCGCTTATGGAAACCTACAGGACCCTACGGAACTGTACGAGACTCTACAGGCCCCTAGGGAACACCACAGGCCCCTACGGAACCCTACACAACCCTCTGGAAACTTATGGAACCCTACAAGCTCCTACCAACCCCTGCGAGCACTTACACAACCCTACAGGTCCCTACGGCAATCTACGGGACTCTATGGGCCCCTAGGGAACCCTATAGATTTCGAAGGAACCCTATGAGGCCCTCTGGAACCCTACAGAATACTCCAGGACCCGACAGCACTCTACAAGACCCTTAGCAACACAACGGAACCTCACTAAAACCCTATGGGCTCCTACAGAACACTGCAGGTGCCTACGGAACCCTACAGACACCTGCGGGCACTTACGGAACCCTGCAGGCCCCTACGGAACCCTACAGGTCCATACAGAACCCCACAGGGCCCTACGGAACTTTACCAGCCACTACGGAACTCTACGGGCCCCTACGGAACCCTGCAGAACCCTCCAGAACCTTACAGAATCCCACAGACTCCTACAGACTTCTGCGGGCACTTACACAACCCTACAGGTCCCTACGGAAATCTACGGGACTCTATGGGCCCCTAGGGAACCCTACAGATTTCGACGGAACCCTACCAGCCCCTCTGGAACCCTACAGAATACTCCAGGACCCGACAGCACTCTACAAGACCCTTAGCAACACAACGGAACCTCACTAAAACCCTATGGGCTCCTACAGAACACTGTAGGCGCCTACGGAACCCTACAGACCCCTACAGAATACTACCAGTCACTACAGAAAAATATGGCCCCTACGGAACTCTACGGAACCTGGCAGAAACACTGTGCGCCCCTACAGGCCCTTGCGGGCACTTGCAGAACTCTGCAGGAACCCACGGAACTTTATGGAACCCTACCAGCCCCTACGGAAGCCTAAAGACCCTTGCAGGCAGTTACGGAACGGTACAGGGCCCTAGGGAACTTTACCAGCCACTACAGAACTCTAGGGGCCCCTACGGAACCTTACAGAATCCCTCCAGAACCTTACAGAATCCCACGGATTCCTACAGACTCCTGCGGGCACTTACTCAACCCTAGAGGACCCTACGGAACACTACTGGCTCCTGCGGTACTCCAGAGGCCTCTAGGGAACCTACAAAGCTCTACGGAACCCTATGGATCCTTACGGCACAGTACGGGCCCCTTCAGACCTCTGCGGGCGCTTATGGAAACCTACAGGACCCTACCGAAACTGTACGAGACTCTACAGGCCCCTAGGGAACACCACAGGCCCCTACGGAACCCTACACAACCCTCCGGAAACATATGGCACCCTACAAGCTCCTACCAACCCCTGCGGGCACTTACATAACCCTACAGGTCCCTACGGCAATCTACGGGACTCTATGGGCCCCTAGGGAACCCTACAGATTTCGAAGGAACCCTACCAGCCCCTCTGGAACCCTACAGAATACTCCAGGACCCGACAGCACTCTACAAGACCCTTAGCAACACAACGGAACCTCACTAAAACCCTATGGGCTCCTACAGAACACTGCAGGTGCCTACGGAACCCTACAGACACCTGCGGGCACTTACGGAACCCTGCAGGCCCCTACGGAACCCTACAGGTCCATACAGAACCCCACAGGGCCCTACGGAACTTTACCAGCCGCTACGGAACTCTACGGGCCCCTACGGAACCCTGCAGAACCCTCCAGAACCTTACAGAATCCCACAGACTCCTACAGACTTCTGCGGGCACTTACACAACCCTACAGGTCCCTACGGAAATCTACGGGACTCTATGGGCCCCTAGGGAACCCTACAGATTTCGACAGAACCCTACCAGCCCCTCTGGAACCCTACAGAATACTCCAGGACCCGACAGCACTCTACAAGACCCTTAGCAACACAACGGAACCTCACTAAAACCCTATGGGCTCCTACAGAACACTGTAGGCGCCTACGGAAACCTACAGACCCCTACAGAATACTACCAGCCACTACAGAAAAATATGGCCCCTACGGAACTCTACGGAACCTGGCAGAAACACTGTGCGCCCCTACAGGCCCTTGCGGGCACTTGCAGAACTCTGCAGGAACCCACGGAACTTTATGGAACCCTACCAGCCCCTACGGAAGCCTAAAGACCCTTGCAGGCAGTTACGGAACGGTACAGGGCCCTAGGGAACTTTACCAGCCACTATGGAACTCTACGGGCCCCTGCGGAACCCTGCAGAACCCTCCAGAACCTTACAGAATCCCACGGATTCCTACAGACTCCTGCGGGCACTTACTCAACCCTAGAGGACCCTACGGAACACTACTGGCTCCTGCGGTACTCCAGAGGCCTCTAGGGAACCTACAAAGCTCTACGGAACCCTATGGATCCTTACGGCACAGTACGGGCCCCTTCAGACCTCTGCGGGCGCTTATGGAAACCTACAGGACCCTACCGAAACTGTACGAGACTCTACAGGCCCCTAGGGAACACCACAGGCCCCTACGGAACCCTACACAACCCTCCGGAAACATATGGCACCCTACAAGCTCCTACCAACCCCTGCGGGCACTTACATAACCCTACAGGTCCCTACGGCAATCTACGGGACTCTATGGGCCCCTAGGGAACCCTACAGATTTCGAAGGAACCCTACCAGCCCCTCTGGAACCCTACAGAATACTCCAGGACCCGACAGCACTCTACAAGACCCTTAGCAACACAACGGAACCTCACTAAAACCCTATGGGCTCCTACAGAACACTGCAGGTGCCTACGGAACCCTACAGACACCTGCGGGCACTTACGGAACCCTGCAGGCCCCTACGGAACCCTACAGGTCCATACAGAACCCCACAGGGCCCTACGGAACTTTACCAGCCGCTACGGAACTCTACGGGCCCCTACGGAACCCTGCAGAACCCTCCAGAACCTTACAGAATCCCACAGACTCCTACAGACTTCTGCGGGCACTTACACAACCCTACAGGTCCCTACGGCAATCTACGGGACTCTATGGGCCCCTAGGGAACCCTACAGATTTCGACGGAACCCTACCAGCCCCTCTGGAACCCTACAGAATACTCCAGGACCCGACAGCACTCTACAAGACCCTTAGCAACACAACGGAACCTCACTAAAACCCTATGGGCTCCTACAGAACACTGTAGGCGCCTACGGAAACCTACAGACCCCTACAGAATACTACCAGCCACTACAGAAAAATATGGCCCCTACGGAACTCTACGGAACCTGGCAGAAACACTGTGCGCCCCTACAGGCCCTTGCGGGCACTTGCAGAACTCTGCAGGAACCCACGGAACTTTATGGAACCCTACCAGCCCCTACGGAAGCCTAAAGACCCTTGCAGGCAGTTACGGAACGGTACAGGGCCCTAGGGAACTTTACCAGCCACTACGGAACTCTAGGGGCCCCTACGGAACCCTGCAGAACCCTCCAGAACCTTACAGAATCCCACGGATTCCTACAGACTCCTGCGGGCACTTACTCAACCCTAGAGGACCCTACGGAACACTGCCAGCTCCTATGGAAGGAACCCTACGGGCCCCTACAGAACACTACTGGCTCCTGCGGTACTCCACAGGCCTCTAGGGAACCTACGAAGCTCTACGGAACCCTATGGATCCTTACGGCACAGTACGGGCCCCTTCAGACCTCTGCGGGCGCTTATGGAAACCTACAGGACCCTACGGAACTGTACGAGACTCTACAGGCCCCTAGGGAACACCACAGGCCCCTACGGAACCCTACACAACCCTCTGGAAACTTATGGAACCCTACAAGCTCCTACCAACCCCTGCGAGCACTTACACAACCCTACAGGTCCCTACGGCAATCTACGGGACTCTATGGGCCCCTAGGGAACCCTATAGATTTCGAAGGAACCCTATGAGGCCCTCTGGAACCCTACAGAATACTCCAGGACCCGACAGCACTCTACAAGACCCTTAGCAACACAACGGAACCTCACTAAAACCCTATGGGCTCCTACAGAACACTGCAGGTGCCTACGGAACCCTACAGACCCCTACGGAACCCTACAGACACCTGCGGGCACTTACGGAAACCTGCAGGCCCCTACGGAACCCTACAGGTCCATACAGAACCCCACAGGGCCCTACGGAACTTTACCAGCCGCTACGGAACTCTACGGGCCCCTACGGAACCCTGCAGAACCCTCCAGAACCTTACAGAATCCCACAGACTCCTACAGACTTCTGCGGGCACTTACACAACCCTACAGGTCCCTACAGAAATCTACGGGACTCTATGGGCCCCTAGGGAACCCTACAGATTTCGACGGAACCCTACCAGCCCCTCTGGAACCCTACAGAATACTCCAGGACCCGACAGCACTCTACAAGACCCTTAGCAACACAACGGAACCTCACTAAAACCCTATGGGCTCCTACAGAACACTGTAGGCACCTACGGAACCCTACAGACCCCTACAGAATACTACCAGCCACTACAGAAAAATATGGCCCCTACGGAACTCTACGGAACCTGGCAGAAACACTGTGCGCCCCTACAGGCCCTTGCGGGCACTTGCAGAACTCTGCAGGAACCCACGGAACTTTATGGAACCCTACCAGCCCCTATGGAAGCCTAAAGACCCTTGCAGGCAGTTACGGAACGGTACAGGGCCCTAGGGAACTTTACCAGCCACTACAGAACTCTAGGGGCCCCTACGGAACCCTGCAGAACCCTCCAGAACCTTACAGAATCCCACGGATTCCTACAGACTCCTGCGGGCACTTACTCAACCCTAGAGGACCCTACGGAACACTGCCAGCTCCTATGGAAGGAACCCTACGGGCCCCTACAGAACACTACTGGCTCCTGCGGTACTCCACAGGCCTCTAGGGAACCTACAAAGCTCTACGGAACCCTATGGATCCTTACGGCACAGTACGGGCCCCTTCAGACCTCTGCGGGCGCTTATGGAAACCTACAGGACCCTACCGAAACTGTACGAGACTCTACAGGCCCCTAGGGAACACCACAGGCCCCTACGGAACCCTACACAACCCTCCGGAAACATATGGCACCCTACAAGCTCCTACCAACCCCTGCGGGCACTTACATAACCCTACAGGTCCCTACGGCAATCTACGGGACTCTATGGGCCCCTAGGGAACCCTACAGATTTCGACGGAACCCTACCAGCCCCTCTGGAACCCTACAGAATACTCCAGGACCCGACAGCACTCTACAAGACCCTTAGCAACACAACGGAACCTCACTAAAACCCTATGGGCTCCTACAGAACACTGCAGGTGCCTACGGAACCCTACAGACACCTGCGGGCACTTACGGAACCCTGCAGGCCCCTACGGAACCCTACAGGTCCATACAGAACCCCACAGGGCCCTACGGAACTTTACCAGCCGCTACGGAACTCTACGGGCCCCTACGGAACCCTGCAGAACCCTCCAGAACCTTACAGAATCCCACAGACTCCTACAGACTTCTGCGGGCACTTACACAACCCTACAGGTCCCTACGGCAATCTACGGGACTCTATGGGCCCCTAGGGAACCCTATAGATTTCGATGGAACCCTACGAGCCCCTCTGGAACCCTACAGAATACTCCAGGACCCGACAGCACTCTACAAGACCCTTAGCAACACAACGGAACCTCACTAAAACCCTATGGGCTCCTACAGAACACTGTAGGCGCCTACGGAAACCTACAGACCCCTACAGAATACTACCAGCCACTACAGAAAAATATGGCCCCTACGGAACTCTACGGAACCTGGCAGAAACACTGTGCGCCCCTACAGGCCCTTGCGGGCACTTGCAGAACTCTGCAGGAACCCACGGAACTTTATGGAACCCTACCAGCCCCTACGGAAGCCTAAAGACCCTTGCAGGCAGTTACGGAATGGTACAGGGCCCTAGGGAACTTTACCAGCCACTACGGAACTCTAGGGGCCCCTACGGAACCCTGCAGAACCCTCCAGAACCTTACAGAATCCCACGGATTCCTACAGACTCCTGCGGGCACTTACTCAACCCTAGAGGACCCTACGGAACACTGCCAGCTCCTATGGAAGGAACCCTACGGGCCCCTACAGAACACTACTGGCTCCTGCGGTACTCCAGAGGCCTCTAGGGAACCTACGAAGCTCTACGGAACCCTATGGATCCTTACGGCACAGTACGGGCCCCTTCAGACCTCTGCGGGCGCTTATGGAAACCTACAGGACCCTACGGAACTGTACGAGACTCTACAGGCCCCTAGGGAACACCACAGGCCCCTACGGAACCCTACACAACCCTCTGGAAACTTATGGAACCCTACAAGCTCCTACCAACCCCTGCGAGCACTTACACAACCCTACAGGTCCCTACGGCAATCTACGGGACTCTATGGGCCCCTAGGGAACCCTATAGATTTCGAAGGAACCCTATGAGGCCCTCTGGAACCCTACAGAATACTCCAGGACCCGACAGCACTCTACAAGACCCTTAGCAACACAACGGAACCTCACTAAAACCCTATGGGCTCCTACAGAACACTGCAGGTGCCTACGGAACCCTACAGACCCCTACGGAACCCTACAGACACCTGCGGGCACTTACGGAACCCTGCAGGCCCCTACGGAACCCTACAGGTCCATACAGAACCCCACAGGGCCCTACGGAACTTTACCAGCCACTACGGAACTCTAGGGGCCCCTACGGAACCCTGCAGAACCCTCCAGAACCTTACAGAATCCCACAGACTCCTACAGACTTCTGCGGGCACTTACACAACCCTACAGGTCCCTACAGAAATCTACGGGACTCTATGGGCCCCTAGGGAACCCTACAGATTTCGACGGAACCCTACCAGCCCCTCTGGAACCCTACAGAATACTCCAGGACCCGACAGCACTCTACAAGACCCTTAGCAACACAACGGAACCTCACTAAAACCCTATGGGCTCCTACAGAACACTGTAGGCACCTACGGAACCCTACAGACCCCTACAGAATACTACCAGCCACTACAGAAAAATATGGCCCCTACGGAACTCTACGGAACCTGGCAGAAACACTGTGCGCCCCTACAGGCCCTTGCGGGCACTTGCAGAACTCTGCAGGAACCCACGGAACTTTATGGAACCCTACCAGCCCCTATGGAAGCCTAAAGACCCTTGCAGGCAGTTACGGAACGGTACAGGGCCCTAGGGAACTTTACCAGCCACTACAGAACTCTAGGGGCCCCTACGGAACCCTGCAGAACCCTCCAGAACCTTACAGAATCCCACGGATTCCTACAGACTCCTGCGGGCACTTACTCAACCCTAGAGGACCCTACGGAACACTACTGGCTCCTGCGGTACTCCAGAGGCCTCTAGGGAACCTACAAAGCTCTACGGAACCCTATGGATCCTTACGGCACAGTACGGGCCCCTTCAGACCTCTGCGGGCGCTTATGGAAACCTACAGGACCCTACCGAAACTGTACGAGACTCTACAGGCCCCTAGGGAACACCACAGGCCCCTACGGAACCCTACACAACCCTCCGGAAACATATGGCACCCTACAAGCTCCTACCAACCCCTGCGGGCACTTACATAACCCTACAGGTCCCTACGGCAATCTACGGGACTCTATGGGCCCCTAGGGAACCCTACAGATTTCGACGGAACCCTACCAGCCCCTCTGGAACCCTACAGAATACTCCAGGACCCGACAGCACTCTACAAGACCCTTAGCAACACAACGGAACCTCACTAAAACCCTATGGGCTCCTACAGAACACTGCAGGTGCCTACGGAACCCTACAGACACCTGCGGGCACTTACGGAACCCTGCAGGCCCCTACGGAACCCTACAGGTCCATACAGAACCCCACAGGGCCCTACGGAACTTTACCAGCCACTACGGAACTCTACGGGCCCCTACGGAACCCTGCAGAACCCTCCAGAACCTTACAGAATCCCACAGACTCCTACAGACTTCTGCGGGCACTTACACAACCCTACAGGTCCCTACGGCAATCTACGGGACTCTATGGGCCCCTAGGGAACCCTACAGATTTCGACGGAACCCTACGAGCCCCTCTGGAACCCTACAGAATACTCCAGGACCCGACAGCACTCTACAAGACCCTTAGCAACACAACGGAACCTCACTAAAACCCTATGGGCTCCTACAGAACACTGTAGGCGCCTACGGAACCCTACAGACCCCTACAGAATACTACCAGTCACTACAGAAAAATATGGCCCCTACGGAACTCTACGGAACCTGGCAGAAACACTGTGCGCCCCTACAGGCCCTTGCGGGCACTTGCAGAACTCTGCAGGAACCCACGGAACTTTATGGAACCCTACCAGCCCCTACGGAAGCCTAAAGACCCTTGCAGGCAGTTACGGAACGGTACAGGGCCCTAGGGAACTTTACCAGCCACTACAGAACTCTAGGGGCCCCTACGGAACCCTGCAGAACCCTCCAGAACCTTACAGAATCCCACGGATTCCTACAGACTCCTGCGGGCACTTACTCAACCCTAGAGGACCCTACGGAACACTACTGGCTCCTGCGGTACTCCAGAGGCCTCTAGGGAACCTACAAAGCTCTACGGAACCCTATGGATCCTTACGGCACAGTACGGGCCCCTTCAGACCTCTGCGGGCGCTTATGGAAACCTACAGGACCCTACCGAAACTGTACGAGACTCTACAGGCCCCTAGGGAACACCACAGGCCCCTACGGAACCCTACACAACCCCTCCGGAAACATATGGCACCCTACAAGCTCCTACCAACCCCTGCGGGCACTTACATAACCCTACAGGTCCCTACGGCAATCTACGGGACTCTATGGGCCCCTAGGGAACCCTACAGATTTCGACGGAACCCTACCAGCCCCTCTGGAACCCTACAGAATACTCCAGGACCCGACAGCACTCTACAAGACCCTTAGCAACACAACGGAACCTCACTAAAACCCTATGGGCTCCTACAGAACACTGGCAGGTGCCTACGGAACCCTACAGACACCTGCGGGCACTTACGGAACCCTGCAGGCCCCTACGGAACCCTACAGGTCCATACAGAACCCCACAGGGCCCTACGGAACTTTACCAGCCGCTACGGAACTCTACGGGCCCCTACGGAACCCTGCAGAACCCTCCAGAACCTTACAGAATCCCACAGACTCCTACAGACTTCTGCGGGCACTTACACAACCCTACAGGTCCCTACGGAAATCTACGGGACTCTATGGGCCCCTAGGGAACCCTATAGATTTCGATGGAACCCTACGAGCCCCTCTGGAACCCTACAGAATACTCCAGGACCCGACAACACTCTACAAGACCCTTAGCAACACAACGGAACCTCACTAAAACCCTATGGGCTCCTACAGAACACTGTAGGCGCCTACGGAAACCTACAGACCCCTACAGAATACTACCAGCCACTACAGAAAAATATGGCCCCTACGGAACTCTACGGAACCTGGCAGAAACACTGTGCGCCCCTACAGGCCCTTGCGGGCACTTGCAGAACTCTGCAGGAACCCACGGAACTTTATGGAACCCTACCAGCCCCTACGGAAGCCTAAAGACCCTTGCAGGCAGTTACGGAACGGTACAGGGCCCTAGGGAACTTTACCAGCCACTACGGAACTCTAGGGGCCCCTACGGAACCCTGCAGCAGAACCCTCCAGAACCTTACAGAATCCCACGGATTCCTACAGACTCCTGCGGGCACTTACTCAACCCTAGAGGACCCTACGGAACACTGCCAGCTCCTATGGAAGGAACCCTACGGGCCCCTACAGAACACTACTGGCTCCTGCGGTACTCCAGAGGCCTCTAGGGAACCTACGAAGCTCTACGGAACCCTATGGATCCTTACGCACAGTACGGGCCCCTTCAGACCTCTGCGGGCGCTTATGGAAACCTACAGGACCCTACGGAACTGTACGAGGACTCTACAGGCCCCTAGGGAACACCACAGGCCCCTACAGAACCCTACACAACCCTCTGGAAACTTATGGAACCCTACAAGCTCCTACCAACCCCTGCGAGCACTTACACAACCCTACAGGTCCCTACGGCAATCTACGGGACTCTATGGGCCCCTAGGGAACCCTATAGATTTCGAAGGAACCCTATGAGGCCCTCTGGAACCCTACAGAATACTCCAGGACCCGACAGCACTCTACAAGACCCTTAGCAACACAACGGAACCTCACTAAAACCCTATGGGCTCCTACAGAACACTGCAGGTGCCTACGGAACCCTACAGACCCCTACGGAACCCTACAGACACCTGCGGGCACTTACGGAACCCTGCAGGCCCCTACGGAACCCTACAGGTCCATACAGAACCCCACAGGGCCCTACGGAACTTTACCAGCCGCTACGGAACTCTACGGGCCCCTACGGAACCCTGCAGAACCCTCCAGAACCTTACAGAATCCCACAGACTCCTACAGACTTCTGCGGGCACTTACACAACCCTACAGGTCCCTACGGAAATCTACGGGACTCTATGGGCCCCTAGGGAACCCTACAGATTTCGACGGAACCCTACCAGCCCCTCTGGAACCCTACAGAATACTCCAGGACCCGACAGCACTCTACAAGACCCTTAGCAACACAACGGAACCTCACTAAAACCCTATGGGCTCCTACAGAACACTGTAGGCACCTACGGAACCCTACAGACCCCTACAGAATACTACCAGCCACTACAGAAAAATATGGCCCCTACGGAATTCTACGGAACCTGGCAGAAACACTGGTCGCCCCTACAGGCCCTTGCGGGCACTTGCAGAACTCTGCAGGAACCCACGGAACTTTATGGAACCCTACCAGCCCCTACGGAAGCCTAAAGACCCTTGCAGGCAGTTACGGAACGGTACAGGGCCCTAGGGAACTTTACCAGCCACTACGGAACTCTAGGGGCCCCTACGGAACCCTGCAGAACCCTCCAGAACCTTACAGAATCCCACGGATTCCTACAGACTCCTGCGGGCACTTACTCAACCCTAGAGGACCCTACGGAACACTACTGGCTCCTGCGGTACTCCAGAGGCCTCTAGGGAACCTACAAAGCTCTACGGAACCCTATGGATCCTTACGGCACAGTACGGGCCCCTTCAGACCTCTGCGGGCGCTTATGGAAACCTACAGGACCCTACCGAAACTGTACGAGACTCTACAGGCCCCTAGGGAACACCACAGGCCCCTACGGAACCCTACACAACCCTCCGGAAACATATGGCACCCTACAAGCTCCTACCAACCCCTGCGGGCACTTACATAACCCTACAGGTCCCTACGGCAATCTACGGGACTCTATGGGCCCCTAGGGAACCCTACAGATTTCGACGGAACCCTACCAGCCCCTCTGGAACCCTACAGAATACTCCAGGACCCGACAGCACTCTACAAGACCCTTAGCAACACAACGGAACCTCACTAAAACCCTATGGGCTCCTACAGAACACTGCAGGTGCCTACGGAACCCTACAGACACCTGCGGGCACTTACGGAACCCTGCAGGCCCCTACGGAACCCTACAGGTCCATACAGAACCCCACAGGGCCCTACGGAACTTTACCAGCCACTACGGAACTCTAGGGGCCCCTACGGAACCCTGCAGAACCCTCCAGAACCTTACAGAATCCCACAGACTCCTACAGACTTCTGCGGGCACTTACACAACCCTACAGGTCCCTACAGAAATCTACGGGACTCTATGGGCCCCTAGGGAACCCTACAGATTTCGACGGAACCCTACCAGCCCCTCTGGAACCCTACAGAATACTCCAGGACCCGACAGCACTCTACAAGACCCTTAGCAACACAACGGAACCTCACTAAAACCCTATGGGCTCCTACAGAACACTGTAGGCACCTACGGAACCCTACAGACCCCTACAGAATACTACCAGCCACTACAGAAAAATATGGCCCCTACGGAACTCTACGGAACCTGGCAGAAACACTGTGCGCCCCTACAGGCCCTTGCGGGCACTTGCAGAACTCTGCAGGAACCCACGGAACTTTATGGAACCCTACCAGCCCCTATGGAAGCCTAAAGACCCTTGCAGGCAGTTACGGAACGGTACAGGGCCCTAGGGAACTTTACCAGCCACTACAGAACTCTAGGGGCCCCTACGGAACCCTGCAGAACCCTCCAGAACCTTACAGAATCCCACGGATTCCTACAGACTCCTGCGGGCACTTACTCAACCCTAGAGGACCCTACGGAACACTACTGGCTCCTGCGGTACTCCAGAGGCCTCTAGGGAACCTACAAAGCTCTACGGAACCCTATGGATCCTTACGGCACAGTACGGGCCCCTTCAGACCTCTGCGGGCGCTTATGGAAACCTACAGGACCCTACCGAAACTGTACGAGACTCTACAGGCCCCTAGGGAACACCACAGGCCCCTACGGAACCCTACACAACCCTCCGGAAACATATGGCACCCTACAAGCTCCTACCAACCCCTGCGGGCACTTACACAACCCTACAGGCCCCTACGGAAATCTACGGGACTCTATGGGCCCCTAGGGAACCCTACAGATTTCGACGGAACCCTACCAGCCCCTCTGGAACCCTACAGAATACTCCAGGACCCGACAGCACTCTACAAGACCCTTAGCAACACAACGGAACCTCACTAAAACCCTATGGGCTCCTACAGAACACTGCAGGTGCCTACGGAACCCTACAGACACCTGCGGGCACTTACGGAACCCTGCAGGCCCCTACGGAACCCTACAGGTCCATACAGAACCCCACAGGGCCCTACGGAACTTTACCAGCCACTACGGAACTCTACGGGCCCCTACGGAACCCTGCAGAACCCTCCAGAACCTTACAGAATCCCACAGACTCCTACAGACTTCTGCGGGCACTTACACAACCCTACAGGTCCCTACGGCAATCTACGGGACTCTATGGGCCCCTAGGGAACCCTACAGATTTCGACGGAACCCTACCAGCCCCTCTGGAACCCTACAGAATACTCCAGGACCCGACAGCACTCTACAAGACCCTTAGCAACACAACGGAACCTCACTAAAACCCTATGGGCTCCTACAGAACACTGTAGGCGCCTACGGAACCCTACAGACCCCTACAGAATACTACCAGTCACTACAGAAAAATATGGCCCCTACGGAACTCTACGGAACCTGGCAGAAACACTGTGCGCCCCTACAGGCCCTTGCGGGCACTTGCAGAACTCTGCAGGAACCCACGGAACTTTATGGAACCCTACCAGCCCCTACGGAAGCCTAAAGACCCTTGCAGGCAGTTACGGAACGGTACAGGGCCCTAGGGAACTTTACCAGCCACTACAGAACTCTAGGGGCCCCTACGGAACCCTGCAGAACCCTCCAGAACCTTACAGAATCCCACGGATTCCTACAGACTCCTGCGGGCACTTACTCAACCCTAGAGGACCCTACGGAACACTACTGGCTCCTGCGGTACTCCAGAGGCCTCTAGGGAACCTACAAAGCTCTACGGAACCCTATGGATCCTTACGGCACAGTACGGGCCCCTTCAGACCTCTGCGGGCGCTTATGGAAACCTACAGGACCCTACCGAAACTGTACGAGACTCTACAGGCCCCTAGGGAACACCACAGGCCCCTACGGAACCCTACACAACCCTCCGGAAACATATGGCACCCTACAAGCTCCTACCAACCCCTGCGGGCACTTACATAACCCTACAGGTCCCTACGGCAATCTACGGGACTCTATGGGCCCCTAGGGAACCCTACAGATTTCGACGGAACCCTACCAGCCCCTCTGGAACCCTACAGAATACTCCAGGACCCGACAGCACTCTACAAGACCCTTAGCAACACAACGGAACCTCACTAAAACCCTATGGGCTCCTACAGAACACTGCAGGTGCCTACGGAACCCTACAGACACCTGCGGGCACTTACGGAACCCTGCAGGCCCCTACGGAACCCTACAGGTCCATACAGAACCCCACAGGGCCCTACGGAACTTTACCAGCCGCTACGGAACTCTACGGGCCCCTACGGAACCCTGCAGAACCCTCCAGAACCTTACAGAATCCCACAGACTCCTACAGACTTCTGCGGGCACTTACACAACCCTACAGGTCCCTACGGAAATCTACGGGACTCTATGGGCCCCTAGGGAACCCTATAGATTTCGATGGAACCCTACGAGCCCCTCTGGAACCCTACAGAATACTCCAGGACCCGACAACACTCTACAAGACCCTTAGCAACACAACGGAACCTCACTAAAACCCTATGGGCTCCTACAGAACACTGTAGGCGCCTACGGAAACCTACAGACCCCTACAGAATACTACCAGCCACTACAGAAAAATATGGCCCCTACGGAACTCTACGGAACCTGGCAGAAACACTGTGCGCCCCTACAGGCCCTTGCGGGCACTTGCAGAACTCTGCAGGAACCCACGGAACTTTATGGAACCCTACCAGCCCCTACGGAAGCCTAAAGACCCTTGCAGGCAGTTACGGAACGGTACAGGGCCCTAGGGAACTTTACCAGCCACTACGGAACTCTAGGGGCCCCTACGGAACCCTGCAGAACCCTCCAGAACCTTACAGAATCCCACGGATTCCTACAGACTCCTGCGGGCACTTACTCAACCCTAGAGGACCCTACGGAACACTGCCAGCTCCTATGGAAGGAACCCTACGGGCCCCTACAGAACACTACTGGCTCCTGCGGTACTCCAGAGGCCTCTAGGGAACCTACGAAGCTCTACGGAACCCTATGGATCCTTACGGCACAGTACGGGCCCCTTCAGACCTCTGCGGGCGCTTATGGAAACCTACAGGACCCTACGGAACTGTACGAGACTCTACAGGCCCCTAGGGAACACCACAGGCCCCTACAGAACCCTACACAACCCTCTGGAAACTTATGGAACCCTACAAGCTCCTACCAACCCCTGCGAGCACTTACACAACCCTACAGGTCCCTACGGCAATCTACGGGACTCTATGGGCCCCTAGGGAACCCTATAGATTTCGAAGGAACCCTATGAGGCCCTCTGGAACCCTACAGAATACTCCAGGACCCGACAGCACTCTACAAGACCCTTAGCAACACAACGGAACCTCACTAAAACCCTATGGGCTCCTACAGAACACTGCAGGTGCCTACGGAACCCTACAGACCCCTACGGAACCCTACAGACACCTGCGGGCACTTACGGAACCCTGCAGGCCCCTACGGAACCCTACAGGTCCATACAGAACCCCACAGGGCCCTACGGAACTTTACCAGCCGCTACGGAACTCTACGGGCCCCTACGGAACCCTGCAGAACCCTCCAGAACCTTACAGAATCCCACAGACTCCTACAGACTTCTGCGGGCACTTACACAACCCTACAGGTCCCTACGGAAATCTACGGGACTCTATGGGCCCCTAGGGAACCCTACAGATTTCGACGGAACCCTACGAGCCGCTCTGGAACCCTACAGAATACTCCAGGACCCGACAGCACTCTACAAGACCCTTAGCAACACAACGGAACCTCACTAAAACCCTATGGGCTCCTACAGAACACTGTAGGCACCTACGGAACCCTACAGACCCCTACAGAATACTACCAGCCACTACAGAAAAATATGGCCCCTACGGAATTCTACGGAACCTGGCAGAAACACTGGTCGCCCCTACAGGCCCTTGCGGGCACTTGCAGAACTCTGCAGGAACCCACGGAACTTTATGGAACCCTACCAGCCCCTACGGAAGCCTAAAGACCCTTGCAGGCAGTTACGGAACGGTACAGGGCCCTAGGGAACTTTACCAGCCACTACGGAACTCTAGGGGCCCCTACGGAACCCTGCAGAACCCTCCAGAACCTTACAGAATCCCACGGATTCCTACAGACTCCTGCGGGCACTTACTCAACCCTAGAGGACCCTACGGAACACTACTGGCTCCTGCGGTACTCCAGAGGCCTCTAGGGAACCTACAAAGCTCTACGGAACCCTATGGATCCTTACGGCACAGTACGGGCCCCTTCAGACCTCTGCGGGCGCTTATGGAAACCTACAGGACCCTACCGAAACTGTACGAGACTCTACAGGCCCCTAGGGAACACCACAGGCCCCTACGGAACCCTACACAACCCTCCGGAAACATATGGCACCCTACAAGCTCCTACCAACCCCTGCGGGCACTTACATAACCCTACAGGTCCCTACGGCAATCTACGGGACTCTATGGGCCCCTAGGGAACCCTACAGATTTCGACGGAACCCTACCAGCCCCTCTGGAACCCTACAGAATACTCCAGGACCCGACAGCACTCTACAAGACCCTTAGCAACACAACGGAACCTCACTAAAACCCTATGGGCTCCTACAGAACACTGCAGGTGCCTACGGAACCCTACAGACACCTGCGGGCACTTACGGAACCCTGCAGGCCCCTACGGAACCCTACAGGTCCATACAGAACCCCACAGGGCCCTACGGAACTTTACCAGCCGCTACGGAACTCTACGGGCCCCTACGGAACCCTGCAGAACCCTCCAGAACCTTACAGAATCCCACAGACTCCTACAGACTTCTGCGGGCACTTACACAACCCTACAGGTCCCTACGGAAATCTACGGGACTCTATGGGCCCCTAGGGAACCCTACAGATTTCGACGGAACCCTACGAGCCGCTCTGGAACCCTACAGAATACTCCAGGACCCGACAGCACTCTACAAGACCCTTAGCAACACAACGGAACCTCACTAAAACCCTATGGGCTCCTACAGAACACTGTAGGCACCTACGGAACCCTACAGACCCCTACAGAATACTACCAGCCACTACAGAAAAATATGGCCCCTACGGAATTCTACGGAACCTGGCAGAAACACTGTGCGCCCCTACAGGCCCTTGCGGGCACTTGCAGAACTCTGCAGGAACCCACGGAACTTTATGGAACCCTACCAGCCCCTACGGAAGCCTAAAGACCCTTGCAGGCAGTTACGGAACGGTACAGGGCCCTAGGGAACTTTACCAGCCACTACGGAACTCTAGGGGCCCCTACGGAACCCTGCAGAACCCTCCAGAACCTTACAGAATCCCACGGATTCCTACAGACTCCTGTGGGCACTTACTCAACCCTAGAGGACCCTACGGAACACTACTGGCTCCTGCGGTACTCCAGAGGCCTCTAGGGAACCTACAAAGCTCTACGGAACCCTATGGATCCTTACGGCACAGTACGGGCCCCTTCAGACCTCTGCGGGCGCTTATGGAAACCTACAGGACCCTACCGAAACTGTACGAGACTCTACAGGCCCCTAGGGAACACCACAGGCCCCTACGGAACCCTACACAACCCTCCGGAAACATATGGCACCCTACAAGCTCCTACCAACCCCTGCGGGCACTTACATAACCCTACAGGTCCCTACGGCAATCTACGGGACTCTATGGGCCCCTAGGGAACCCTACAGATTTCGACGGAACCCTACCAGCCCCTCTGGAACCCTACAGAATACTCCAGGACCCGACAGCACTCTACAAGACCCTTAGCAACACAACGGAACCTCACTAAAACCCTATGGGCTCCTACAGAACACTGCAGGTGCCTACGGAACCCTACAGACACCTGCGGGCACTTACGGAACCCTGCAGGCCCCTACGGAACCCTACAGGTCCATACAGAACCCCACAGGGCCCTACGGAACTTTACCAGCCGCTACGGAACTCTACGGGCCCCTACGGAACCCTGCAGAACCCTCCAGAACCTTACAGAATCCCACAGACTCCTACAGACTTCTGCGGGCACTTACACAACCCTACAGGTCCCTACGGAAATCTACGGGACTCTATGGGCCCCTAGGGAACCCTATAGATTTCGATGGAACCCTACGAGCCCCTCTGGAACCCTACAGAATACTCCAGGACCCGACAGCACTCTACAAGACCCTTAGCAACACAACGGAACCTCACTAAAACCCTATGGGCTCCTACAGAACACTGTAGGCGCCTACGGAAACCTACAGACCCCTACAGAATACTACCAGCCACTACAGAAAAATATGGCCCCTACGGAACTCTACGGAACCTGGCAGAAACACTGTGCGCCCCTACAGGCCCTTGCGGGCACTTGCAGAACTCTGCAGGAACCCACGGAACTTTATGGAACCCTACCAGCCCCTACGGAAGCCTAAAGACCCTTGCAGGCAGTTACGGAACGGTACAGGGCCCTAGGGAACTTTACCAGCCACTATGGAACTCTACGGGCCCCTGCGGAACCCTGCAGAACCCTCCAGAACCTTACAGAATCCCACGGATTCCTACAGACTCCTGCGGGCACTTACTCAACCCTAGAGGACCCTACGGAACACTGCCAGCTCCTATGGAAGGAACCCTACGGGCCCCTACAGAACACTACTGGCTCCTGCGGTACTCCAGAGGCCTCTAGGGAACCTACGAAGCTCTACGGAACCCTATGGATCCTTACGGCACAGTACGGGCCCCTTCAGACCTCTGCGGGCGCTTATGGAAACCTACAGGACCCTACGGAACTGTACGAGACTCTACAGGCCCCTAGGGAACACCACAGGCCCCTACGGAACCCTACACAACCCTCTGGAAACTTATGGAACCCTACAAGCTCCTACCAACCCCTGCGAGCACTTACACAACCCTACAGGTCCCTACGGCAATCTACGGGACTCTATGGGCCCCTAGGGAACCCTATAGATTTCGAAGGAACCCTATGAGGCCCTCTGGAACCCTACAGAATACTCCAGGACCCGACAGCACTCTACAAGACCCTTAGCAACACAACGGAACCTCACTAAAACCCTATGGGCTCCTACAGAACACTGCAGGTGCCTACGGAACCCTACAGACCCCTACGGAACCCTACAGACACCTGCGGGCACTTACGGAACCCTGCAGGCCCCTACGGAACCCTACAGGTCCATACAGAACCCCACAGGGCCCTACGGAACTTTACCAGCCACTACGGAACTCTAGGGGCCCCTACGGAACCCTGCAGAACCCTCCAGAACCTTACAGAATCCCACGGATTCCTACAGACTCCTGCGGGCACTTACTCAACCCTAGAGGACCCTACGGAACACTACTGGCTCCTGCGGTACTCCAGAGGCCTCTAGGGAACCTACAAAGCTCTACGGAACCCTATGGATCCTTACGGCACAGTACGGGCCCCTTCAGACCTCTGCGGGCGCTTATGGAAACCTACAGGACCCTACCGAAACTGTACGAGACTCTACAGGCCCCTAGGGAACACCACAGGCCCCTACGGAACCCTACACAACCCTCCGGAAACATATGGCACCCTACAAGCTCCTACCAACCCCTGCGGGCACTTACATAACCCTACAGGTCCCTACGGCAATCTACGGGACTCTATGGGCCCCTAGGGAACCCTACAGATTTCGACGGAACCCTACCAGCCCCTCTGGAACCCTACAGAATACTCCAGGACCCGACAGCACTCTACAAGACCCTTAGCAACACAACGGAACCTCACTAAAACCCTATGGGCTCCTACAGAACACTGCAGGTGCCTACGGAACCCTACAGACACCTGCGGGCACTTACGGAACCCTGCAGGCCCCTACGGAACCCTACAGGTCCATACAGAACCCCACAGGGCCCTACGGAACTTTACCAGACACTACGGAACTCTACGGGCCCCTACGGAACCCTGCAGAACCCTCCAGAACCTTACAGAATCCCACAGACTCCTACAGACTTCTGCGGGCACTTACACAACCCTACAGGTCCCTACGGAAATCTACGGGACTCTATGGGCCCCTAGGGAACCCTACGGATTTCGACGGAACCCTACCAGCCCCTCTGGAACCCTACAGAATACTCCAGGACCCGACAGCACTCTACAAGACCCTTAGCAACACAACGGAACCTCACTAAAACCCTATGGGCTCCTACAGAACACTGTAGGCACCTACGGAACCCTACAGACCCCTACAGAATACTACCAGCCACTACAGAAAAATATGGCCCCTACGGAATTCTACGGAACCTGGCAGAAACACTGTGCGCCCCTACAGGCCCTTGCGGGCACTTGCAGAACTCTGCAGGAACCCACGGAACTTTATGGAACCCTACCAGCCCCTACGGAAGCCTAAAGACCCTTGCAGGCAGTTACGGAACGGTACAGGGCCCTAGGGAACTTTACCAGCCACTACGGAACTCTAGGGGCCCCTACGGAACCCTGCAGAACCCTCCAGAACCTTACAGAATCCCACGGATTCCTACAGACTCCTGCGGGCACTTACTCAACCCTAGAGGACCCTACGGAACACTGCCAGCTCCTATGGAAGGAACCCTACGGGCCCCTACAGAACACTACTGGCTCCTGCGGTACTCCACAGGCCTCTAGGGAACCTACGAAGCTCTACGGAACCCTATGGATCCTTACGGCACAGTACGGGCCCCTTCAGACCTCTGCGGGCGCTTATGGAAACCTACAGGACCCTACGGAACTGTACGAGACTCTACAGGCCCCTAGGGAACACCACAGGCCCCTACGGAACCCTACACAACCCTCTGGAAACTTATGGAACCCTACAAGCTCCTACCAACCCCTGCGAGCACTTACACAACCCTACAGGTCCCTACGGCAATCTACGGGACTCTATGGGCCCCTAGGGAACCCTATAGATTTCGAAGGAACCCTATGAGGCCCTCTGGAACCCTACAGAATACTCCAGGACCCGACAGCACTCTACAAGACCCTTAGCAACACAACGGAACCTCACTAAAACCCTATGGGCTCCTACAGAACACTGCAGGTGCCTACGGAACCCTACAGACCCCTACGGAACCCTACAGACACCTGCGGGCACTTACGGAACCCTGCAGGCCCCTACGGAACGCTACAGGTCCATACAGAACCCCACAGGGCCCTACGGAACTTTACCAGCCACTACGGAACTCTAGGGGCCCCTACGGAACCCTGCAGAACCCTCCAGAACCTTACAGAATCCCACGGATTCCTACAGACTCCTGCGGGCACTTACTCAACCCTAGAGGACCCTACGGAACACTACTGGCTCCTGCGGTACTCCAGAGGCCTCTAGGGAACCTACAAAGCTCTACGGAACCCTATGGATCCTTACGGCACAGTACGGGCCCCTTCAGACCTCTGCGGGCGCTTATGGAAACCTACAGGACCCTACGGAACTGTACGAGACTCTACAGGCCCCTAGGGAACACCACAGGCCCCTACGGAACTGTACGAGACTCTACAGGCCCCTAGGGAACACCACAGGCCCCTACGGAACCCTACACAACCCTCTGGAAACTTATGGAACCCTACAAGCTCCTACCAACCCCTGCGAGCACTTACACAACCCTACAGGTCCCTACGGCAATCTACGGGACTCTATGGGCCACTAGAGAACCCTACAGATTTCGACGGAACCCTACGAGCCCCTCTGGAACCCTACAGAATACTCCAGGACCCGACAGCACTCTACAAGACCCTTAGCAACACAACGGAACCTCACTAAAACCCTATGGGCTCCTACAGAACACTGCAGGTGCCTACGGAACCCTACAGACCCCTACGGAACCCTACAGACACCTGCGGGCACTTACGGAACCCTGCAGGCCCCTACGGAACCCTACAGGTCCATACAGAACCCCACAGGGCCCTACGGAACTTTACCAGCCACTACGGAACTCTACGGGCCCCTACGGAACCCTGCAGAACCCTCCAGAACCTTACAGAATCCCACAGACTCCTACAGACTTCTGCGGGCACTTACTCAACCCTAGAGGACCCTACGGAACACTACTGGCTCCTGCGGTACTCCAGAGGCCTCTAGGGAACCTACAAAGCTCTACGGAACCCTATGGATCCTTACGGCACAGTACGGGCCCCTTCAGACCTCTGCGGGCGCTTATGGAAACCTACAGGACCCTACGGAACTGTACGAGACTCTACAGGCCCCTAGGGAACACCACAGGCCCCTACGGAACCGTACGAGACTCTACAGGCCCCTAGGGAACACCACAGGCCCCTACGGAACCCTACACAACCCTCTGGAAACTTATGGAACCCTACAAGCTCCTACCAACCCCTGCGAGCACTTACACAACCCTACAGGTCCCTACGGCAATCTACGGGACTCTATGGGCCCCTAGGGAACCCTATAGATTTCGAAGGAACCCTATGAGGCCCTCTGGAACCCTACAGAATACTCCAGGACCCGACAGCACTCTACAAGACCCTTAGCAACACAACGGAACCTCACTAAAACCCTATGGGCTCCTACAGAACACTGCAGGTGCCTACGGAACCCTACAGACCCCTACGGAACCCTACAGACACCTGCGGGCACTTACGGAACCCTGCAGGCCCCTACGGAACCCTACAGGTCCATACAGAACCCCACAGGGCCCTACGGAACTTTACCAGCCACTACGGAACTCTACGGGTCCCTACGGAACCCTGCAGAACCCTCCGGAACCTTACAGAATCCCACAGACTCCTACAGACTTCTGCGGGCACTTACACAACCCTACAGGTCCCTACGGCAATCTACGGGACTCTATGGGCCCCTAGGGAACCCTATAGATTTCGATGGAACCCTACGAGCCCCTCTGGAACCCTACAGAATACTCCAGGACCCGACAGCACTCTACAAGACCCTTAGCAACACAACGGAACCTCACTAAAACCCTATGGGCTCCTACAGAACACTGTAGGCGCCTACGGAAACCTACAGACCCCTACAGAATACTACCAGCCACTACAGAAAAATATGGCCCCTACGGAACTCTACGGAACCTGGCAGAAACACTGTGCACCCCTACAGGCCCTTGCGGGCACTTGCAGAACTCTGCAGGAACCCACGGAACTTTATGGAACCCTACCAGCCCCTACGGAAGCCTAAAGACCCTTGCAGGCAGTTACGGAACGGTACAGGGCCCTAGGGAACTTTACCAGCCACTACGGAACTCTACGGGCCCCTGTGGAACCCTGCAGAACCCTCCAGAACCTTACAGAATCCCACGGATTCCTACAGACTCCTGCGGGCACTTACTCAACCCTAGAGGACCCTACGGAACACTACTGGCTCCTGCGGTACTCCAGAGGCCTCTAGGGAACCTACAAAGCTCTACGGAACCCTATGGATCCTTACGGCACAGTACGGGCCCCTTCAGACCTCTGCGGGCGCTTATGGAAACCTACAGGACCCTACGGAACTGTACGAGACTCTACAGGCCCCTAGGGAACACCACAGGCCCCTACGGAACCGTACGAGACTCTACAGGCCCCTAGGGAACACCACAGGCCCCTACGGAACCCTACACAACCCTCCGGAAACATATGGCACCCTACAAGCTCCTACCAACCCCTGCGGGCACTTACATAACCCTACAGGTCCCTACGGAAATCTACGGGACTCTATGGGCCCCTAGGGAACCCTACAGATTTCGACGGAACCCTACCAGCCCCTCTGGAACCCTACAGAATACTCCAGGACCCGACAGCACTCTACAAGACCCTTAGCAACACAACGGAACCTCACTAAAACCCTATGGGCTCCTACAGAACACTGCAGGTGCCTACGGAACCCTACAGACCCCTACGGAACCCTACAGACACCTGCGGGCACTTACGGAACCCTGCAGGCCCCTACGGAACCCTACAGGTCCATACAGAACCCCACAGGGCCCTACGGAACTTTACCAGCCGCTACGGAACTCTACGGGCCCCTACGGAACCCTGCAGAACCCTCCAGAACCTTACAGAATCCCACAGACTCCTACAGACTTCTGCGGGCACTTACACAACCCTACAGGTCCCTACGGAAATCTACGGGACTCTATGGGCCCCTAGGGAACCCTATAGATTTCGACGGAACCCTACCAGCCCCTCTGGAACCCTACAGAATACTCCAGGACCCGACAGCACTCTACAAGACCCTTAGCAACACAACGGAACCTCACTAAAACCCTATGGGCTCCTACAGAACACTGTAGGCGCCTACGGAAACCTACAGACCCCTACAGAATACTACCAGCCACTACAGAAAAATATGGCCCCTACGGAACTCTACGGAACCTGGCAGAAACACTGTGCGCCCCTACAGGCCCTTGCGGGCACTTGCAGAACTCTGCAGGAACCCACGGAACTTTATGGAACCCTACCAGCCCCTACGGAAGCCTAAAGACCCTTGCAGGCAGTTACGGAACGGTACAGGGCCCTAGGGAACTTTACCAGCCACTATGGAACTCTACGGGCCCCTGCGGAACCCTGCAGAACCCTCCAGAACCTTACAGAATCCCACGGATTCCTACAGACTCCTGCGGGCACTTACTCAACCCTAGAGGACCCTACGGAACACTACTGGCTCCTGCGGTACTCCAGAGGCCTCTAGGGAACCTACAAAGCTCTACGGAACCCTATGGATCCTTACGGCACAGTACGGGCCCCTTCAGACCTCTGCGGGCGCTTATGGAAACCTACAGGACCCTACGGAACTGTACGAGACTCTACAGGCCCCTAGGGAACACCACAGGCCCCTACGGAACCGTACGAGACTCTACAGGCCCCTAGGGAACACCACAGGCCCCTACGGAACCCTACACAACCCTCTGGAAACTTATGGAACCCTACAAGCTCCTACCAACCCCTGCGAGCACTTACACAACCCTACAGGTCCCTACGGCAATCTACGGGACTCTATGGGACCCTAGGGAACCCTATAGATTTCGAAGGAACCCTATGAGGCCCTCTGGAACCCTACAGAATACTCCAGGACCCGACAGCACTCTACAAGACCCTTAGCAACACAACGGAACCTCACTAAAACCCTATGGGCTCCTACAGAACACTGCAGGTGCCTACGGAACCCTACAGACCCCTACGGAACCCTACAGACACCTGCGGGCACTTACGGAACCCTGCAGGCCCCTACGGAACCCTACAGGTCCATACAGAACCCCACAGGGCCCTACGGAACTTTACCAGCCACTACGGAACTCTACGGGCCCCTACGGAACCCTGCAGAACCCTCCAGAACCTTACAGAATCCCACAGACTCCTACAGACTTCTGCGGGCACTTACTCAACCCTAGAGGACCCTACGGAACACTACTGGCTCCTGCGGTACTCCAGAGGCCTCTAGGGAACCTACAAAGCTCTACGGAACCCTATGGATCCTTACGGCACAGTACGGGCCCCTTCAGACCTCTGCGGGCGCTTATGGAAACCTACAGGACCCTACCGAAACTGTACGAGACTCTACAGGCCCCTAGGGAACACCACAGGCCCCTACGGAACCGTACGAGACTCTACAGGCCCCTAGGGAACACCACAGGCCCCTACGGAACCCTACACAACCCTCTGGAAACTTATGGAACCCTACAAGCTCCTACCAACCCCTGCGAGCACTTACACAACCCTACAGGTCCCTACGGCAATCTACGGGACTCTATGGGCCCCTAGGGAACCCTATAGATTTCGAAGGAACCCTATGAGGCCCTCTGGAACCCTACAGAATACTCCAGGACCCGACAGCACTCTACAAGACCCTTAGCAACACAACGGAACCTCACTAAAACCCTATGGGCTCCTACAGAACACTGCAGGTGCCTACGGAACCCTACAGACCCCTACGGAACCCTACAGACACCTGCGGGCACTTACGGAACCCTGCAGGCCCCTACGGAACCCTACAGGTCCATACAGAACCCCACAGGGCCCTACGGAACTTTACCAGCCACTACGGAACTCTACGGGCCCCTACGGAACCCTGCAGAACCCTCCGGAACCTTACAGAATCCCACAGACTCCTACAGACTTCTGCGGGCACTTACACAACCCTACAGGTCCCTACGGCAATCTACGGGACTCTATGGGCCCCTAGGGAACCCTATAGATTTCGATGGAACCCTACCAGCCCCTCTGGAACCCTACAGAATACTCCAGGACCCGACAGCACTCTACAAGACCCTTAGCAACACAACGGAACCTCACTAAAACCCTATGGGCTCCTACAGAACACTGTAGGCGCCTACGGAAACCTACAGACCCCTACAGAATACTACCAGCCACTACAGAAAAATATGGCCCCTACGGAACTCTACGGAACCTGGCAGAAACACTGTGCGCCCCTACAGGCCCTTGCGGGCACTTGCAGAACTCTGCAGGAACCCACGGAACTTTATGGAACCCTACCAGCCCCTACGGAAGCCTAAAGACCCTTGCAGGCAGTTACGGAACGGTACAGGGCCCTAGGGAACTTTACCAGCCACTATGGAACTCTACGGGCCCCTGCGGAACCCTGCAGAACCCTCCAGAACCTTACAGAATCCCACGGATTCCTACAGACTCCTGCGGGCACTTACTCAACCCTAGAGGACCCTACGGAACACTACTGGCTCCTGCGGTACTCCAGAGGCCTCTAGGGAACCTACAAAGCTCTACGGAACCCTATGGATCCTTACGGCACAGTACGGGCCCCTTCAGACCTCTGCGGGCGCTTATGGAAACCTACAGGACCCTACGGAACTGTACGAGACTCTACAGGCCCCTAGGGAACACCACAGGCCCCTACGGAACCGTACGAGACTCTACAGGCCCCTAGGGAACACCACAGGCCCCTACGGAACCCTACACAACCCTCTGGAAACTTATGGAACCCTACAAGCTCCTACCAACCCCTGCGAGCACTTACACAACCCTACAGGTCCCTACGGCAATCTACGGGACTCTATGGGCCCCTAGGGAACCCTATAGATTTCGAAGGAACCCTATGAGGCCCTCTGGAACCCTACAGAATACTCCAGGACCCGACAGCACTCTACAAGACCCTTAGCAACACAACGGAACCTCACTAAAACCCTATGGGCTCCTACAGAACACTGCAGGTGCCTACGGAACCCTACAGACCCCTACGGAACCCTACAGACACCTGCGGGCACTTACGGAACCCTGCAGGCCCCTACGGAACCCTACAGGTCCATACAGAACCCCACAGGGCCCTACGGAACTTTACCAGCCACTACGGAACTCTACGGGCCCCTACGGAACCCTGCAGAACCCTCCAGAACCTTACAGAATCCCACAGACTCCTGCGGGCACTTACACAACCCTACAGGTCCCTACGGAAATCTACGGGACTCTATGGGCCCCTAGGGAACCCTATCGATTTCGATGGAACCCTATGAGCCACTCTGGAACCCTACAGAATACTCCAGGACCCGACAGCACTCTACAAGACCCTTAGCAACACAACGGAACCTCACTAAAACCCTATGGGCTCCTACAGAACACTGTAGGCACCTACGGAACCCTACAGACCCCTACAGAATACTACCAGTCACTACAGAAAAATATGGCCCCTACGGAACTCTACGGAACCTGGCAGAAACACTGTGGGCCCCTACAGGCCCTTGCGGGCACTTGCAGAACTCTGCAGGAACCCACGGAACTTTATGGAACCCTACCAGCCCCTACGGAAGCCTAAAGACCCTTGCAGGCAGTTACGGAACGGTACAGGGCCCTAGGGAACTTTACCAGCCACTACGGAACTCTAGGGGCCCCTACGGAACCCTGCAGAACCCTCCAGAACCTTACAGAATCCCACGGATTCCTACAGACTCCTGCGGGCACTTACTCAACCCTAGAGGACCCTACGGAACACTACTGGCTCCTGCGGTACTCCAGAGGCCTCTAGGGAACCTACGAAGCTCTACGGAACCCTATGGATCCTTACGGCACAGTACGGGCCCCTTCAGACCTCTGCGGGCGCTTATGGAAACCTACAGGACCCTACCGAAACTGTACGAGACTCTACAGGCCCCTAGGGAACACCACAGGCCCCTACGGAACCCTACACAACCCTCCGGAAACATATGGCACCCTACAAGCTCCTACCAACCCCTGCGGGCACTTACATAACCCTACAGGTCCCTACGGCAATCTACGGGACTCTATGGGCCCCTAGGGAACCCTACAGATTTCGACGGAACCCTACCAGCCCCTCTGGAACCCTACAGAATACTCCAGGACCCGACAGCACTCTACAAGACCCTTAGCAACACAACGGAACCTCACTAAAACCCTATGGGCTCCTACAGAACACTGCAGGTGCCTACGGAACCCTACAGACACCTGCGGGCACTTACGGAACCCTGCAGGCCCCTACGGAACCCTACAGGTCCATACAGAACCCCACAGGGCCCTACGGAACTTTACCAGCCGCTACGGAACTCTACGGGCCCCTACGGAACCCTGCAGAACCCTCCAGAACCTTACAGAATCCCACAGACTCCTACAGACTTCTGCGGGCACTTACACAACCCTACAGGTCCCTACGGAAATCTACGGGACTCTATGGGCCCCTAGGGAACCCTATAGGTTTCGATGGAACCCTACGAGCCCCTCTGGAACCCTACAGAATACTCCAGGACCCGACAGCACTCTACAAGACCCTTAGCAACACAACGGAACCTCACTAAAACCCTATGGGCTCCTACAGAACACTGTAGGCGCCTACGGAAACCTACAGATCCCTACAGAATACTACCAGCCACTACAGAAAAATATGGCCCCTACGGAACTCTACGGAACCTGGCAGAAACACTGTGCGCCCCTACAGGCCCTTGCGGGCACTTGCAGAACTCTGCAGGAACCCACGGAACTTTATGGAACCCTACCAGCCCCTACGGAAGCCTAAAGACCCTTGCAGGCAGTTACGGAACGGTACAGGGCCCTAGGGAACTTTACCAGCCACTACGGAACTCTAGGGGCCCCTACGGAACCCTGCAGAACCCTCCAGAACCTTACAGAATCCCACGGATTCCTACAGACTCCTGCGGGCACTTACTCAACCCTAGAGGACCCTACGGAACACTGCCAGCTCCTATGGAAGGAACCCTACGGGCCCCTACAGAACACTACTGGCTCCTGCGGTACTCCACAGGCCTCTAGGGAACCTACGAAGCTCTACGGAACCCTATGGATCCTTACGGCACAGTACGGGCCCCTTCAGACCTCTGCGGGCGCTTATGGAAACCTACAGGACCCTACGGAACTGTACGAGACTCTACAGGCCCCTAGGGAACACCACAGGCCCCTACGGAACCGTACGAGACTCTACAAGCCCCTAGGGAACACCACAGGCCCCTACGGAACCCTACAGGTCCATACAGAACCCCACAGGGCCCTACGGAACTTTACCAGCCACTACGGAACTCTACGGGCCCCTACGGAACCCTGCAGAACCCTCCAGAACCTTACAGAATCCCACAGACTCCTGCGGGCACTTACACAACCCTAGAGGACCCTACGGAACACTACTGGCTCCTGCGGTACTCCAGAGGCCTCTAGGGAACCTACAAAGCTCTACGGAACCCTATGGATCCTTACGGCACAGTACGGGCCCCTTCAGACCTCTGCGGGCGCTTATGGAAACCTACAGGACCCTACCGAAACTGTACGAGACTCTACAGGCCCCTAGGGAACACCACAGGCCCCTACGGAACCCTACACAACCCTCTGGAAACTTATGGAACCCTACAAGCTCCTACCAACCCCTGCGAGCACTTACACAACCCTACAGGTCCCTACGGCAATCTACGGGACTCTATGGGACCCTAGGGAACCCTATAGATTTCGAAGGAACCCTATGAGGCCCTCTGGAACCCTACAGAATACTCCAGGACCCGACAGCACTCTACAAGACCCTTAGCAACACAACGGAACCTCACTAAAACCCTATGGGCTCCTACAGAACACTGCAGGTGCCTACGGAACCCTACAGACCCCTACGGAACCCTACAGACACCTGCGGGCACTTACGGAACCCTGCAGGCCCCTACGGAACCCTACAGGTCCATACAGAACCCCACAGGGCCCTACGGAACTTTACCAGCCACTACGGAACTCTACGGGCCCCTACGGAACCCTGCAGAACCCTCCAGAACCTTACAGAATCCCACAGACTCCTACAGACTTCTGCGGGCACTTACTCAACCCTAGAGGACCCTACGGAACACTACTGGCTCCTGCGGTACTCCAGAGGCCTCTAGGGAACCTACAAAGCTCTACGGAACCCTATGGATCCTTACGGCACAGTACGGGCCCCTTCAGACCTCTGCGGGCGCTTATGGAAACCTACAGGACCCTACCGAAACTGTACGAGACTCTACAGGCCCCTAGGGAACACCACAGGCCCCTACGGAACCGTACGAGACTCTACAGGCCCCTAGGGAACACCACAGGCCCCTACGGAACCCTACACAACCCTCTGGAAACTTATGGAACCCTACAAGCTCCTACCAACCCCTGCGAGCACTTACACAACCCTACAGGTCCCTACGGCAATCTACGGGACTCTATGGGCCCCTAGGGAACCCTATAGATTTCGAAGGAACCCTATGAGGCCCTCTGGAACCCTACAGAATACTCCAGGACCCGACAGCACTCTACAAGACCCTTAGCAACACAACGGAACCTCACTAAAACCCTATGGGCTCCTACAGAACACTGCAGGTGCCTACGGAACCCTACAGACCCCTACGGAACCCTACAGACACCTGCGGGCACTTACGGAACCCTGCAGGCCCCTACGGAACCCTACAGGTCCATACAGAACCCCACAGGGCCCTACGGAACTTTACCAGCCACTACGGAACTCTACGGGCCCCTACGGAACCCTGCAGAACCCTCCGGAACCTTACAGAATCCCACAGACTCCTACAGACTTCTGCGGGCACTTACACAACCCTACAGGTCCCTACGGCAATCTACGGGACTCTATGGGCCCCTAGGGAACCCTATAGATTTCGATGGAACCCTACCAGCCCCTCTGGAACCCTACAGAATACTCCAGGACCCGACAGCACTCTACAAGACCCTTAGCAACACAACGGAACCTCACTAAAACCCTATGGGCTCCTACAGAACACTGTAGGCGCCTACGGAAACCTACAGACCCCTACAGAATACTACCAGCCACTACAGAAAAATATGGCCCCTACGGAACTCTACGGAACCTGGCAGAAACACTGTGCGCCCCTACAGGCCCTTGCGGGCACTTGCAGAACTCTGCAGGAACCCACGGAACTTTATGGAACCCTACCAGCCCCTACGGAAGCCTAAAGACCCTTGCAGGCAGTTACGGAACGGTACAGGGCCCTAGGGAACTTTACCAGCCACTATGGAACTCTACGGGCCCCTGCGGAACCCTGCAGAACCCTCCAGAACCTTACAGAATCCCACGGATTCCTACAGACTCCTGCGGGCACTTACTCAACCCTAGAGGACCCTACGGAACACTACTGGCTCCTGCGGTACTCCAGAGGCCTCTAGGGAACCTACAAAGCTCTACGGAACCCTATGGATCCTTACGGCACAGTACGGGCCCCTTCAGACCTCTGCGGGCGCTTATGGAAACCTACAGGACCCTACGGAACTGTACGAGACTCTACAGGCCCCTAGGGAACACCACAGGCCCCTACGGAACCGTACGAGACTCTACAGGCCCCTAGGGAACACCACAGGCCCCTACGGAACCCTACACAACCCTCTGGAAACTTATGGAACCCTACAAGCTCCTACCAACCCCTGCGAGCACTTACACAACCCTACAGGTCCCTACGGCAATCTACGGGACTCTATGGGCCCCTAGGGAACCCTATAGATTTCGAAGGAACCCTATGAGGCCCTCTGGAACCCTACAGAATACTCCAGGACCCGACAGCACTCTACAAGACCCTTAGCAACACAACGGAACCTCACTAAAACCCTATGGGCTCCTACAGAACACTGCAGGTGCCTACGGAACCCTACAGACCCCTACGGAACCCTACAGACACCTGCGGGCACTTACGGAACCCTGCAGGCCCCTACGGAACCCTACAGGTCCATACAGAACCCCACAGGGCCCTACGGAACTTTACCAGCCACTACGGAACTCTACGGGCCCCTACGGAACCCTGCAGAACCCTCCAGAACCTTACAGAATCCCACAGACTCCTGCGGGCACTTACACAACCCTACAGGTCCCTACGGAAATCTACGGGACTCTATGGGCCCCTAGGGAACCCTATCGATTTCGATGGAACCCTATGAGCCACTCTGGAACCCTACAGAATACTCCAGGACCCGACAGCACTCTACAAGACCCTTAGCAACACAACGGAACCTCACTAAAACCCTATGGGCTCCTACAGAACACTGTAGGCACCTACGGAACCCTACAGACCCCTACAGAATACTACCAGTCACTACAGAAAAATATGGCCCCTACGGAACTCTACGGAACCTGGCAGAAACACTGTGGGCCCCTACAGGCCCTTGCGGGCACTTGCAGAACTCTGCAGGAACCCACGGAACTTTATGGAACCCTACCAGCCCCTACGGAAGCCTAAAGACCCTTGCAGGCAGTTACGGAACGGTACAGGGCCCTAGGGAACTTTACCAGCCACTACGGAACTCTAGGGGCCCCTACGGAACCCTGCAGAACCCTCCAGAACCTTACAGAATCCCACGGATTCCTACAGACTCCTGCGGGCACTTACTCAACCCTAGAGGACCCTACGGAACACTACTGGCTCCTGCGGTACTCCAGAGGCCTCTAGGGAACCTACGAAGCTCTACGGAACCCTATGGATCCTTACGGCACAGTACGGGCCCCTTCAGACCTCTGCGGGCGCTTATGGAAACCTACAGGACCCTACCGAAACTGTACGAGACTCTACAGGCCCCTAGGGAACACCACAGGCCCCTACGGAACCCTACACAACCCTCCGGAAACATATGGCACCCTACAAGCTCCTACCAACCCCTGCGGGCACTTACATAACCCTACAGGTCCCTACGGCAATCTACGGGACTCTATGGGCCCCTAGGGAACCCTACAGATTTCGACGGAACCCTACCAGCCCCTCTGGAACCCTACAGAATACTCCAGGACCCGACAGCACTCTACAAGACCCTTAGCAACACAACGGAACCTCACTAAAACCCTATGGGCTCCTACAGAACACTGCAGGTGCCTACGGAACCCTACAGACACCTGCGGGCACTTACGGAACCCTGCAGGCCCCTACGGAACCCTACAGGTCCATACAGAACCCCACAGGGCCCTACGGAACTTTACCAGCCGCTACGGAACTCTACGGGCCCCTACGGAACCCTGCAGAACCCTCCAGAACCTTACAGAATCCCACAGACTCCTACAGACTTCTGCGGGCACTTACACAACCCTACAGGTCCCTACGGAAATCTACGGGACTCTATGGGCCCCTAGGGAACCCTATAGGTTTCGATGGAACCCTACGAGCCCCTCTGGAACCCTACAGAATACTCCAGGACCCGACAGCACTCTACAAGACCCTTAGCAACACAACGGAACCTCACTAAAACCCTATGGGCTCCTACAGAACACTGTAGGCGCCTACGGAAACCTACAGATCCCTACAGAATACTACCAGCCACTACAGAAAAATATGGCCCCTACGGAACTCTACGGAACCTGGCAGAAACACTGTGCGCCCCTACAGGCCCTTGCGGGCACTTGCAGAACTCTGCAGGAACCCACGGAACTTTATGGAACCCTACCAGCCCCTACGGAAGCCTAAAGACCCTTGCAGGCAGTTACGGAACGGTACAGGGCCCTAGGGAACTTTACCAGCCACTACGGAACTCTAGGGGCCCCTACGGAACCCTGCAGAACCCTCCAGAACCTTACAGAATCCCACGGATTCCTACAGACTCCTGCGGGCACTTACTCAACCCTAGAGGACCCTACGGAACACTGCCAGCTCCTATGGAAGGAACCCTACGGGCCCCTACAGAACACTACTGGCTCCTGCGGTACTCCACAGGCCTCTAGGGAACCTACGAAGCTCTACGGAACCCTATGGATCCTTACGGCACAGTACGGGCCCCTTCAGACCTCTGCGGGCGCTTATGGAAACCTACAGGACCCTACGGAACTGTACGAGACTCTACAGGCCCCTAGGGAACACCACAGGCCCCTACGGAACCGTACGAGACTCTACAAGCCCCTAGGGAACACCACAGGCCCCTACGGAACCCTACAGGTCCATACAGAACCCCACAGGGCCCTACGGAACTTTACCAGCCACTACGGAACTCTACGGGCCCCTACGGAACCCTGCAGAACCCTCCAGAACCTTACAGAATCCCACAGACTCCTGCGGGCACTTACACAACCCTAGAGGACCCTACGGAACACTACTGGCTCCTGCGGTACTCCAGAGGCCTCTAGGGAACCTACAAAGCTCTACGGAACCCTATGGATCCTTACGGCACAGTACGGGCCCCTTCAGACCTCTGCGGGCGCTTATGGAAACCTACAGGACCCTACCGAAACTGTACGAGACTCTACAGGCCCCTAGGGAACACCACAGGCCCCTACGGAACCCTACACAACCCTCCGGAAACATATGGCACCCTACAAGCTCCTACCAACCCCTGCGGGCACTTACATAACCCTACAGGTCCCTACGGCAATCTACGGGACTCTATGGGCCCCTAGGGAACCCTACAGATTTCGACGGAACCCTACGAGCCCCCCTGGAACCCTACAGAATACTCCAGGACCCGACAGCACTCTACAAGACCCTTAGCAACACAACGGAACCTCACTAAAACCCTATGGGCTCCTACAGAACACTGCAGGTGCCTACGGAACCCTACAGACCCCTACGGAACCCTACAGACACCTGCGGGCACTTACGGAACCCTGCAGGCCCCTACGGAACCCTACAGGTCCATACAGAACCCCACAGGGCCCTACGGAACTTTACCAGCCGCTACGGAACTCTACGGGCCCCTACGGAACCCTGCAGAACCCTCCAGAACCTTACAGAATCCCACAGACTCCTACAGACTTCTGCGGGCACTTACACAACCCTACAGGTCCCTACGGCAATCTACGGGACTCTATGGGCCCCTAGGGAACCCTATAGATTTCGATGGAACCCTACGAGCCCCTCTGGAACCCTACAGAATACTCCAGGACCCGACAGCACTCTACAAGACCCTTAGCAACACAACGGAACCTCACTAAAACCCTATGGGCTCCTACAGAACACTGTAGGCGCCTACGGAAACCTACAGACCCCTACAGAATACTACCAGCCACTACAGAAAAATATGGCCCCTACGGAACTCTACGGAACCTGGCAGAAACACTGTGCGCCCCTACAGGCCCTTGCGGGCACTTGCAGAACTCTGCAGGAACCCACGGAACTTTATGGAACCCTACCAGCCCCTACGGAAGCCTAAAGACCCTTGCAGGCAGTTACGGAACGGTACAGGGCCCTAGGGAACTTTACCAGCCACTACGGAACTCTAGGGGCCCCTACGGAACCCTGCAGAACCCTCCAGAACCTTACAGAATCCCACGGATTCCTACAGACTTCTGCGGGCACTTACACAACCCTACAGGTCCCTACGGAAATCTACGGGACTCTATGGGCCCCTAGGGAACCCTACAGATTTCGACGGAACCCTACGAGCCCCTCTGGAACCCTACAGAATACTCCAGGACCTGACAGCACTCTACAAGACCCTTAGCAACACAACAGAACCTCACTAAAACCCTATGGGCTCCTACAGAACACTGTAGGCGCCTACGGAAACCTACAGACCCCTACAGAATACTACCAGCCACTACAGAAAAATATGGCCCCTACGGAACTCTACGGAACCTGGCAGAAACACTGTGCGCCCCTACAGGCCCTTGCGGGCACTTGCAGAACTCTGCAGGAACCCACGGAACTTTATGGAACCCTACCAGCCCCTACGGAAGCCTAAAGACCCTTGCAGGCAGTTACGGAACGGTACAGGGCCCTAGGGAACTTTACCAGCCACTATGGAACTCTACGGGCCCCTGCGGAACCCTGTGGAACCCTGCAGAACCCTCCAGAACCTTACAGAATCCCACGGATTCCTACAGACTCCTGCGGGCACTTACTCAACCCTAGAGGACCCTACGGAACACTGCCAGCTCCTATGGAAGGAACCCTACGGGCCCCTACAGAACACTACTGGCTCCTGCGGTACTCCACAGGCCTCTAGGGAACCTACGAAGCTCTACGGAACCCTATGGATCCTTACGGCACAGTACGGGCCCCTTCAGACCTCTGCGGGCGCTTATGGAAACCTACGGAACTGTACGAGACTCTACAGGCCCCTAGGGAACACCACAGGCCCCTACGGAACCGTACGAGACTCTACAGGCCCCTAGGGAACACCACAGGCCCCTACGGAACCCTACACAACCCTCTGGAAACTTATGGAACCCTACAAGCTCCTACCAACCCCTGCGAGCACTTACACAACCCTACAGGTCCCTACGGCAATCTACGGGACTCTATGGGCCCCTAGGGAACCCTATAGATTTCGAAGGAACCCTATGAGGCCCTCTGGAACCCTACAGAATACTCCAGGACCCGACAGCACTCTACAAGACCCTTAGCAACACAACGGAACCTCACTAAAACCCTATGGGCTCCTACAGAACACTGCAGGTGCCTACGGAACCCTACAGACCCCTACGGAACCCTACAGACACCTGCGGGCACTTACGGAACCCTGCAGGCCCCTACGGAACCCTACAGGTCCATACAGAACCCCACAGGGCCCTACGGAACTTTACCAGCCACTACGGAACTCTACGGGGCCCTACGGAACCCTGCAGAACCCTCCGGAACCTTACAGAATCCCACAGACTCCTACAGACTTCTGCGGGCACTTACACAACCCTACAGGTCCCTACGGCAATCTACGGGACTCTATGGGCCCCTAGGGAACCCTACAGATTTCGACGTAACCCTACCAGCCCCTCTGGAACCCTACAGAATACTCCAGGACCCGACAGCACTCTACAAGACCCTTAGCAACACAACGGAACCTCACTAAAACCCTATGGGCTCCTACAGAACACTGTAGGCACCTACGGAAACCTACAGACCCCTACAGAATACTACCAGCCACTACAGAAAAATATGGCCCCTACGGAACTCTACGGAACCTGGCAGAAACACTGTGCGCCCCTACAGGCCCTTGCGGGCACTTGCAGAACTCTGCAGGAACCCACGGAACTTTATGGAACCCTACCAGCCCCTACGGAAGCCTAAAGACCCTTGCAGGCAGTTACGGAACGGTACAGGGCCCTAGGGAACTTTACCAGCCACTACGGAACTCTAGGGGCCCCTACGGAACCCTGCAGAACCCTCCAGAACCTTACAGAATCCCACGGATTCCTACAGACTCCTGCGGGCACTTACTCAACCCTAGAGGACCCTACGGAACACTGCCAGCTCCTATGGAAGGAACCCTACGGGCCCCTACAGAACACTACTGGCTCCTGCGGTACTCCACAGGCCTCTAGGGAACCTACGAAGCTCTACGGAACCCTATGGATCCTTACGGCACAGTACGGGCCCCTTCAGACCTCTGCGGGCGCTTATGGAAACCTACAGGACCCTACGGAACTGTACGAGACTCTACAGGCCCCTAGGGAACACCACAGGCCCCTACGGAACCCTACACAACCCTCTGGAAACTTATGGAACCCTACAAGCTCCTACCAACCCCTGCGAGCACTTACACAACCCTACAGGTCCCTACGGCAATCTACGGGACTCTATGGGCCCCTAGGGAACCCTATAGATTTCGAAGGAACCCTATGAGGCCCTCTGGAACCCTACAGAATACTCCAGGACCCGACAGCACTCTACAAGACCCTTAGCAACACAACGGAACCTCACTAAAACCCTATGGGCTCCTACAGAACACTGCAGGTGCCTACGGAACCCTACAGACCCCTACGGAACCCTACAGACACCTGCGGGCACTTACGGAAACCTGCAGGCCCCTACGGAACCCTACAGGTCCATACAGAACCCCACAGGGGCCTACGGAACTTTACCAGCCACTACGGAACTCTACGGGCCCCTACGGAACCCTGCAGAACCCTCCAGAACCTTACAGAATCCCACAGACTCCTACAGACTTCTGCGGGCACTTACACAACCCTACAGGTCCCTACAGAAATCTACGGGACTCTATGGGCCCCTAGGGAACCCTACAGATTTCGACGGAACCCTACCAGCCCCTCTGGAACCCTACAGAATACTCCAGGACCCGACAGCACTCTACAAGACCCTTAGCAACACAACGGAACCTCACTAAAACCCTATGGGCTCCTACAGAACACTGTAGGCACCTACGGAACCCTACAGACCCCTACAGAATACTACCAGCCACTACAGAAAAATATGGCCCCTACGGAACTCTACGGAACCTGGCAGAAACACTGTGCGCCCCTACAGGCCCTTGCGGGCACTTGCAGAACTCTGCAGGAACCCACGGAACTTTATGGAACCCTACCAGCCCCTATGGAAGCCTAAAGACCCTTGCAGGCAGTTACGGAACGGTACAGGGCCCTAGGGAACTTTACCAGCCACTACAGAACTCTAGGGGCCCCTACGGAACCCTGCAGAACCCTCCAGAACCTTACAGAATCCCACGGATTCCTACAGACTCCTGCGGGCACTTACTCAACCCTAGAGGACCCTACGGAACACTACTGGCTCCTGCGGTACTCCAGAGGCCTCTAGGGAACCTACAAAGCTCTACGGAACCCTATGGATCCTTACGGCACAGTACGGGCCCCTTCAGACGTCTGCGGGCGCTTATGGAAACCTACAGGACCCTACCGAAACTGTACGAGACTCTACAGGCCCCTAGGGAACACCACAGGCCCCTACGGAACCCTACACAACCCTCCGGAAACATATGGCACCCTACAAGCTCCTACCAACCCCTGCGGGCACTTACATAACCCTACAGGTCCCTACGGCAATCTACGGGACTCTATGGGCCCCTAGGGAACCCTACAGATTTCGACGGAACCCTACCAGCCCCTCTGGAACCCTACAGAATACTCCAGGACCCGACAGCACTCTACAAGACCCTTAGCAACACAACGGAACCTCACTAAAACCCTATGGGCTCCTACAGAACACTGCAGGTGCCTACAGAACCCTACAGACACCTGCGGGCACTTACGGAACCCTGCAGGCCCCTACGGAACCCTACAGGTCCATACAGAACCCCACAGGGCCCTACGGAACTTTACCAGCCACTACGGAACTCTACGGGCCCCTACGGAACCCTGCAGAACCCTCCAGAACCTTACAGAATCCCACAGACTCCTACAGACTTCTGCGGGCACTTACACAACCCTACAGGTCCCTACGGCAATCTACGGGACTCTATGGGCCCCTAGGGAACCCTACAGATTTCGACGGAACCCTACCAGCCCCTCTGGAACCCTACAGAATACTCCAGGACCCGACAGCACTCTACAAGACCCTTAGCAACACAACGGAACCTCACTAAAACCCTATGGGCTCCTACAGAACACTGTAGGCGCCTACGGAACCCTACAGACCCCTACAGAATACTACCAGCCACTACAGAAAAATATGGCCCCTACGGAACTCTACGGAACCTGGCAGAAACACTGTGCGCCCCTACAGGCCCTTGCGGGCACTTGCAGAACTCTGCAGGAACCCACGGAACTTTATGGAACCCTACCAGCCCCTACGGAAGCCTAAAGACCCTTGCAGGCAGTTACGGAACGGTACAGGGCCCTAGGGAACTTTACCAGCCACTACAGAACTCTAGGGGCCCCTACGGAACCCTGCAGAACCCTCCAGAACCTTACAGAATCCCACGGATTCCTACAGACTCCTGCGGGCACTTACTCAACCCTAGAGGACCCTACAGAACACTACTGGCTCCTGCGGTACTCCAGAGGCCTCTAGGGAACCTACAAAGCTCTACGGAACCCTATGGATCCTTACGGCACAGTACGGGCCCCTTCAGACCTCTGCGGGCGCTTATGGAAACCTACAGGACCCTACCGAAACTGTACGAGACTCTACAGGCCCCTAGGGAACACCACAGGCCCCTACGGAACCCTACACAACCCTCCGGAAACATATGGCACCCTGCAAGCTCCTACCAACCCCTGCGGGCACTTACATAACCCTACAGGTCCCTACGGCAATCTACGGGACTCTATGGGCCCCTAGGGAACCCTACAGATTTCGACGGAACCCTACCAGCCCCTCTGGAACCCTACAGAATACTCCAGGACCCGACAGCACTCTACAAGACCCTTAGCAACACAACGGAACCTCACTAAAACCCTATGGGCTCCTACAGAACACTGCAGGTGCCTACGGAACCCTACAGACACCTGCGGGCACTTACGGAACCCTGCAGGCCCCTACGGAACCCTACAGGTCCATACAGAACCCCACAGGGCCCTACGGAACTTTACCAGCCGCTACGGAACTCTACGGGCCCCTACGGAACCCTGCAGAACCCTCCAGAACCTTACAGAATCCCACAGACTCCTACAGACTTCTGCGGGCACTTACACAACCCTACAGGTCCCTACGGAAATCTACGGGACTCTATGGGCCCCTAGGGAACCCTACAGATTTCGACGGAACCCTACCAGCCCCTCTGGAACCCTACAGAATACTCCAGGACCCGACAGCACTCTACAAGACCCTTAGCAACACAACGGAACCTCACTAAAACCCTATGGGCTCCTACAGAACACTGTAGGCGCCTACGGAAACCTACAGACCCCTACAGAATACTACCAGCCACTACAGAAAAATATGGCCCCTACGGAACTCTACGGAACCTGGCAGAAACACTGTGCGCCCCTACAGGCCCTTGCGGGCACTTGCAGAACTCTGCAGGAACCCACGGAACTTTATGGAACCCTACCAGCCCCTACGGAAGCCTAAAGACCCTTGCAGGCAGTTACGGAACGGTACAGGGCCCTAGGGAACTTTACCAGCCACTATGGAACTCTACGGGCCCCTGCGGAACCCTGCAGAACCCTCCAGAACCTTACAGAATCCCACGGATTCCTACAGACTCCTGCGGGCACTTACTCAACCCTAGAGGACCCTACGGAACACTACTGGCTCCTGCGGTACTCCAGAGGCCTCTAGGGAACCTACAAAGCTCTACGGAACCCTATGGATCCTTACGGCACAGTACGGGCCCCTTCAGACCTCTGCGGGCGCTTATGGAAACCTACAGGACCCTACCGAAACTGTACGAGACTCTACAGGCCCCTAGGGAACACCACAGGCCCCTACGGAACCCTACACAACCCTCCGGAAACATATGGCACCCTACAAGCTCCTACCAACCCCTGCGGGCACTTACATAACCCTACAGGTCCCTACGGCAATCTACGGGACTCTATGGGCCCCTAGGGAACCCTACAGATTTCGACGGAACCCTACCAGCCCCTCTGGAACCCTACAGAATACTCCAGGACCCGACAGCACTCTACAAGACCCTTAGCAACACAACGGAACCTCACTAAAACCCTATGGGCTCCTACAGAACACTGCAGGTGCCTACGGAACCCTACAGACACCTGCGGGCACTTACGGAACCCTGCAGGCCCCTACGGAACCCTACAGGTCCATACAGAACCCCACAGGGCCCTACGGAACTTTACCAGCCGCTACGGAACTCTACGGGCCCCTACGGAACCCTGCAGAACCCTCCAGAACCTTACAGAATCCCACAGACTCCTACAGACTTCTGCGGGCACTTACACAACCCTACAGGTCCCTACGGAAATCTACGGGACTCTATGGGCCCCTAGGGAACCCTATAGATTTCGATGGAACCCTACGAGCCCCTCTGGAACCCTACAGAATACTCCAGGACCCGACAACACTCTACAAGACCCTTAGCAACACAACGGAACCTCACTAAAACCCTATGGGCTCCTACAGAACACTGTAGGCGCCTACGGAAACCTACAGACCCCTACAGAATACTACCAGCCACTACAGAAAAATATGGCCCCTACGGAACTCTACGGAACCTGGCAGAAACACTGTGCGCCCCTACAGGCCCTTGCGGGCACTTGCAGAACTCTGCAGGAACCCACGGAACTTTATGGAACCCTACCAGCCCCTACGGAAGCCTAAAGACCCTTGCAGGCAGTTACGGAACGGTACAGGGCCCTAGGGAACTTTACCAGCCACTACGGAACTCTAGGGGCCCCTACGGAACCCTGCAGAACCCTCCAGAACCTTACAGAATCCCACGGATTCCTACAGACTCCTGCGGGCACTTACTCAACCCTAGAGGACCCTACGGAACACTGCCAGCTCCTATGGAAGGAACCCTACGGGCCCCTACAGAACACTACTGGCTCCTGCGGTACTCCAGAGGCCTCTAGGGAACCTACAAAGCTCTACGGAACCCTATGGATCCTTACGGCACAGTACGGGCCCCTTCAGACCTCTGCGGGCGCTTATGGAAACCTACAGGACCCTACCGAAACTGTACGAGACTCTACAGGCCCCTAGGGAACACCACAGGCCCCTACGGAACCCTACACAACCCTCTGGAAACTTATGGAACCCTACAAGCTCCTACCAACCCCTGCGAGCACTTACACAACCCTACAGGTCCCTACGGCAATCTACGGGACTCTATGGGCCCCTAGGGAACCCTATAGATTTCGAAGGAACCCTATGAGGCCCTCTGGAACCCTACAGAATACTCCAGGACCCGACAGCACTCTACAAGACCCTTAGCAACACAACGGAACCTCACTAAAACCCTATGGGCTCCTACAGAACACTGCAGGTGCCTACGGAACCCTACAGACCCCTACGGAACCCTACAGACACCTGCGGGCACTTACGGAACCCTGCAGGCCCCTACGGAACCCTACAGGTCCATACAGAACCCCACAGGGCCCTACGGAACTTTACCAGCCGCTACGGAACTCTACGGGCCCCTACGGAACCCTGCAGAACCCTCCAGAACCTTACAGAATCCCACAGACTCCTACAGACTTCTGCGGGCACTTACACAACCCTACAGGTCCCTACGGAAATCTACGGGACTCTATGGGCCCCTAGGGAACCCTACAGATTTCGACGGAACCCTACCAGCCCCTCTGGAACCCTACAGAATACTCCAGGACCCGACAGCACTCTACAAGACCCTTAGCAACACAACGGAACCTCACTAAAACCCTATGGGCTCCTACAGAACACTGTAGGCACCTACGGAACCCTACAGACCCCTACAGAATACTACCAGCCACTACAGAAAAATATGGCCCCTACGGAATTCTACGGAACCTGGCAGAAACACTGGTCGCCCCTACAGGCCCTTGCGGGCACTTGCAGAACTCTGCAGGAACCCACGGAACTTTATGGAACCCTACCAGCCCCTACGGAAGCCTAAAGACCCTTGCAGGCAGTTACGGAACGGTACAGGGCCCTAGGGAACTTTACCAGCCACTACGGAACTCTAGGGGCCCCTACGGAACCCTGCAGAACCCTCCAGAACCTTACAGAATCCCACGGATTCCTACAGACTCCTGCGGGCACTTACTCAACCCTAGAGGACCCTACGGAACACTACTGGCTCCTGCGGTACTCCAGAGGCCTCTAGGGAACCTACAAAGCTCTACGGAACCCTATGGATCCTTACGGCACAGTACGGGCCCCTTCAGACGTCTGCGGGCGCTTATGGAAACCTACAGGACCCTACCGAAACTGTACGAGACTCTACAGGCCCCTAGGGAACACCACAGGCCCCTACGGAACCCTACACAACCCTCCGGAAACATATGGCACCCTACAAGCTCCTACCAACCCCTGCGGGCACTTACATAACCCTACAGGTCCCTACGGCAATCTACGGGACTCTATGGGCCCCTAGGGAACCCTACAGATTTCGACGGAACCCTACCAGCCCCTCTGGAACCCTACAGAATACTCCAGGACCCGACAGCACTCTACAAGACCCTTAGCAACACAACGGAACCTCACTAAAACCCTATGGGCTCCTACAGAACACTGCAGGTGCCTACGGAACCCTACAGACACCTGCGGGCACTTACGGAACCCTGCAGGCCCCTACGGAACCCTACAGGTCCATACAGAACCCCACAGGGCCCTACGGAACTTTACCAGCCGCTACGGAACTCTACGGGCCCCTACGGAACCCTGCAGAACCCTCCAGAACCTTACAGAATCCCACAGACTCCTACAGACTTCTGCGGGCACTTACACAACCCTACAGGTCCCTACGGAAATCTACGGGACTCTATGGGCCCCTAGGGAACCCTACAGATTTCGACGGAACCCTACGAGCCGCTCTGGAACCCTACAGAATACTCCAGGACCCGACAGCACTCTACAAGACCCTTAGCAACACAACGGAACCTCACTAAAACCCTATGGGCTCCTACAGAACACTGTAGGCACCTACGGAACCCTACAGACCCCTACAGAATACTACCAGCCACTACAGAAAAATATGGCCCCTACGGAATTCTACGGAACCTGGCAGAAACACTGTGCGCCCCTACAGGCCCTTGCGGGCACTTGCAGAACTCTGCAGGAACCCACGGAACTTTATGGAACCCTACCAGCCCCTACGGAAGCCTAAAGACCCTTGCAGGCAGTTACGGAACGGTACAGGGCCCTAGGGAACTTTACCAGCCACTACGGAACTCTAGGGGCCCCTACGGAACCCTGCAGAACCCTCCAGAACCTTACAGAATCCCACGGATTCCTACAGACTCCTGCGGGCACTTACTCAACCCTAGAGGACCCTACGGAACACTGCCAGCTCCTATGGAAGGAACCCTACGGGCCCCTACAGAACACTACTGGCTCCTGCGGTACTCCAGAGGCCTCTAGGGAACCTACGAAGCTCTACGGAACCCTATGGATCCTTACGGCACAGTACGGGCCCCTTCAGACCTCTGCGGGCGCTTATGGAAACCTACAGGACCCTACGGAACTGTACGAGACTCTACAGGCCCCTAGGGAACACCACAGGCCCCTACGGAACCCTACACAACCCTCTGGAAACTTATGGAACCCTACAAGCTCCTACCAACCCCTGCGAGCACTTACACAACCCTACAGGTCCCTACGGCAATCTACGGGACTCTATGGGCCCCTAGGGAACCCTATAGATTTCGAAGGAACCCTATGAGGCCCTCTGGAACCCTACAGAATACTCCAGGACCCGACAGCACTCTACAAGACCCTTAGCAACACAACGGAACCTCACTAAAACCCTATGGGCTCCTACAGAACACTGCAGGTGCCTACGGAACCCTACAGACCCCTACGGAACCCTACAGACACCTGCGGGCACTTACGGAACCCTGCAGGCCCCTACGGAACCCTACAGGTCCATACAGAACCCCACAGGGCCCTACGGAACTTTACCAGCCACTACGGAACTCTAGGGGCCCCTACGGAACCCTGCAGAACCCTCCAGAACCTTACAGAATCCCACGGATTCCTACAGACTCCTGCGGGCACTTACTCAACCCTAGAGGACCCTACGGAACACTACTGGCTCCTGCGGTACTCCAGAGGCCTCTAGGGAACCTACAAAGCTCTACGGAACCCTATGGATCCTTACGGCACAGTACGGGCCCCTTCAGACCTCTGCGGGCGCTTATGGAAACCTACAGGACCCTACCGAAACTGTACGAGACTCTACAGGCCCCTAGGGAACACCACAGGCCCCTACGGAACCCTACACAACCCTCCGGAAACATATGGCACCCTACAAGCTCCTACCAACCCCTGCGGGCACTTACATAACCCTACAGGTCCCTACGGCAATCTACGGGACTCTATGGGCCCCTAGGGAACCCTACAGATTTCGACGGAACCCTACCAGCCCCTCTGGAACCCTACAGAATACTCCAGGACCCGACAGCACTCTACAAGACCCTTAGCAACACAACGGAACCTCACTAAAACCCTATGGGCTCCTACAGAACACTGCAGGTGCCTACGGAACCCTACAGACACCTGCGGGCACTTACGGAACCCTGCAGGCCCCTACGGAACCCTACAGGTCCATACAGAACCCCACAGGGCCCTACGGAACTTTACCAGCCGCTACGGAACTCTACGGGCCCCTACGGAACCCTGCAGAACCCTCCAGAACCTTACAGAATCCCACAGACTCCTACAGACTTCTGCGGGCACTTACACAACCCTACAGGTCCCTACGGAAATCTACGGGACTCTATGGGCCCCTAGGGAACCCTACAGATTTCGACGGAACCCTACCAGCCCCTCTGGAACCCTACAGAATACTCCAGGACCCGACAGCACTCTACAAGACCCTTAGCAACACAACGGAACCTCACTAAAACCCTATGGGCTCCTACAGAACACTGTAGGCACCTACGGAACCCTACAGACCCCTACAGAATACTACCAGCCACTACAGAAAAATATGGCCCCTACGGAATTCTACGGAACCTGGCAGAAACACTGTGCGCCCCTACAGGCCCTTGCGGGCACTTGCAGAACTCTGCAGGAACCCACGGAACTTTATGGAACCCTACCAGCCCCTACGGAAGCCTAAAGACCCTTGCAGGCAGTTACGGAACGGTACAGGGCCCTAGGGAACTTTACCAGCCACTACGGAACTCTAGGGGCCCCTACGGAACCCTGCAGAACCCTCCAGAACCTTACAGAATCCCACGGATTCCTACAGACTCCTGCGGGCACTTACTCAACCCTAGAGGACCCTACGGAACACTGCCAGCTCCTATGGAAGGAACCCTACGGGCCCCTACAGAACACTACTGGCTCCTGCGGTACTCCAGAGGCCTCTAGGGAACCTACAAAGCTCTACGGAACCCTATGGATCCTTACGGCACAGTACGGGCCCCTTCAGACCTCTGCGGGCGCTTATGGAAACCTACAGGACCCTACGGAACTGTACGAGACTCTACAGGCCCCTAGGGAACACCACAGGCCCCTACGGAACCGTACGAGACTCTACAGGCCCCTAGGGAACACCACAGGCCCCTACGGAACCCTACACAACCCTCTGGAAACTTATGGAACCCTACAAGCTCCTACCAACCCCTGCGAGCACTTACACAACCCTACAGGTCCCTACGGCAATCTACGGGACTCTATGGGCCCCTAGGGAACCCTATAGATTTCGAAGGAACCCTATGAGGCCCTCTGGAACCCTACAGAATACTCCAGGACCCGACAGCACTCTACAAGACCCTTAGCAACACAACGGAACCTCACTAAAACCCTATGGGCTCCTACAGAACACTGCAGGTGCCTACGGAACCCTACAGACCCCTACGGAACCCTACAGACACCTGCGGGCACTTACGGAACCCTGCAGGCCCCTACGGAACCCTACAGGTCCATACAGAACCCCACAGGGCCCTACGGAACTTTACCAGCCACTACGGAACTCTACGGGTCCCTACGGAACCCTGCAGAACCCTCCGGAACCTTACAGAATCCCACAGACTCCTACAGACTTCTGCGGGCACTTACACAACCCTACAGGTCCCTACGGCAATCTACGGGACTCTATGGGCCCCTAGGGAACCCTATAGATTTCGATGGAACCCTACGAGCCCCTCTGGAACCCTACAGAATACTCCAGGACCCGACAGCACTCTACAAGACCCTTAGCAACACAACGGAACCTCACTAAAACCCTATGGGCTCCTACAGAACACTGTAGGCGCCTACGGAAACCTACAGACCCCTACAGAATACTACCAGCCACTACAGAAAAATATGGCCCCTACGGAACTCTACGGAACCTGGCAGAAACACTGTGCACCCCTACAGGCCCTTGCGGGCACTTGCAGAACTCTGCAGGAACCCACGGAACTTTATGGAACCCTACCAGCCCCTACGGAAGCCTAAAGACCCTTGCAGGCAGTTACGGAACGGTACAGGGCCCTAGGGAACTTTACCAGCCACTACGGAACTCTACGGGCCCCTGTGGAACCCTGCAGAACCCTCCAGAACCTTACAGAATCCCACGGATTCCTACAGACTCCTGCGGGCACTTACTCAACCCTAGAGGACCCTACGGAACACTACTGGCTCCTGCGGTACTCCAGAGGCCTCTAGGGAACCTACAAAGCTCTACGGAACCCTATGGATCCTTACGGCACAGTACGGGCCCCTTCAGACCTCTGCGGGCGCTTATGGAAACCTACAGGACCCTACGGAACTGTACGAGACTCTACAGGCCCCTAGGGAACACCACAGGCCCCTACGGAACCGTACGAGACTCTACAGGCCCCTAGGGAACACCACAGGCCCCTACGGAACCCTACACAACCCTCCGGAAACATATGGCACCCTACAAGCTCCTACCAACCCCTGCGGGCACTTACATAACCCTACAGGTCCCTACGGAAATCTACGGGACTCTATGGGCCCCTAGGGAACCCTACAGATTTCGACGGAACCCTACCAGCCCCTCTGGAACCCTACAGAATACTCCAGGACCCGACAGCACTCTACAAGACCCTTAGCAACACAACGGAACCTCACTAAAACCCTATGGGCTCCTACAGAACACTGCAGGTGCCTACGGAACCCTACAGACCCCTACGGAACCCTACAGACACCTGCGGGCACTTACGGAACCCTGCAGGCCCCTACGGAACCCTACAGGTCCATACAGAACCCCACAGGGCCCTACGGAACTTTACCAGCCGCTACGGAACTCTACGGGCCCCTACGGAACCCTGCAGAACCCTCCAGAACCTTACAGAATCCCACAGACTCCTACAGACTTCTGCGGGCACTTACACAACCCTACAGGTCCCTACGGAAATCTACGGGACTCTATGGGCCCCTAGGGAACCCTATAGATTTCGACGGAACCCTACCAGCCCCTCTGGAACCCTACAGAATACTCCAGGACCCGACAGCACTCTACAAGACCCTTAGCAACACAACGGAACCTCACTAAAACCCTATGGGCTCCTACAGAACACTGTAGGCGCCTACGGAAACCTACAGACCCCTACAGAATACTACCAGCCACTACAGAAAAATATGGCCCCTACGGAACTCTACGGAACCTGGCAGAAACACTGTGCGCCCCTACAGGCCCTTGCGGGCACTTGCAGAACTCTGCAGGAACCCACGGAACTTTATGGAACCCTACCAGCCCCTACGGAAGCCTAAAGACCCTTGCAGGCAGTTACGGAACGGTACAGGGCCCTAGGGAACTTTACCAGCCACTATGGAACTCTACGGGCCCCTGCGGAACCCTGCAGAACCCTCCAGAACCTTACAGAATCCCACGGATTCCTACAGACTCCTGCGGGCACTTACTCAACCCTAGAGGACCCTACGGAACACTACTGGCTCCTGCGGTACTCCAGAGGCCTCTAGGGAACCTACAAAGCTCTACGGAACCCTATGGATCCTTACGGCACAGTACGGGCCCCTTCAGACCTCTGCGGGCGCTTATGGAAACCTACAGGACCCTACGGAACTGTACGAGACTCTACAGGCCCCTAGGGAACACCACAGGCCCCTACGGAACCGTACGAGACTCTACAGGCCCCTAGGGAACACCACAGGCCCCTACGGAACCCTACACAACCCTCTGGAAACTTATGGAACCCTACAAGCTCCTACCAACCCCTGCGAGCACTTACACAACCCTACAGGTCCCTACGGCAATCTACGGGACTCTATGGGACCCTAGGGAACCCTATAGATTTCGAAGGAACCCTATGAGGCCCTCTGGAACCCTACAGAATACTCCAGGACCCGACAGCACTCTACAAGACCCTTAGCAACACAACGGAACCTCACTAAAACCCTATGGGCTCCTACAGAACACTGCAGGTGCCTACGGAACCCTACAGACCCCTACGGAACCCTACAGACACCTGCGGGCACTTACGGAACCCTGCAGGCCCCTACGGAACCCTACAGGTCCATACAGAACCCCACAGGGCCCTACGGAACTTTACCAGCCACTACGGAACTCTACGGGCCCCTACGGAACCCTGCAGAACCCTCCAGAACCTTACAGAATCCCACAGACTCCTACAGACTTCTGCGGGCACTTACTCAACCCTAGAGGACCCTACGGAACACTACTGGCTCCTGCGGTACTCCAGAGGCCTCTAGGGAACCTACAAAGCTCTACGGAACCCTATGGATCCTTACGGCACAGTACGGGCCCCTTCAGACCTCTGCGGGCGCTTATGGAAACCTACAGGACCCTACCGAAACTGTACGAGACTCTACAGGCCCCTAGGGAACACCACAGGCCCCTACGGAACCGTACGAGACTCTACAGGCCCCTAGGGAACACCACAGGCCCCTACGGAACCCTACACAACCCTCTGGAAACTTATGGAACCCTACAAGCTCCTACCAACCCCTGCGAGCACTTACACAACCCTACAGGTCCCTACGGCAATCTACGGGACTCTATGGGCCCCTAGGGAACCCTATAGATTTCGAAGGAACCCTATGAGGCCCTCTGGAACCCTACAGAATACTCCAGGACCCGACAGCACTCTACAAGACCCTTAGCAACACAACGGAACCTCACTAAAACCCTATGGGCTCCTACAGAACACTGCAGGTGCCTACGGAACCCTACAGACCCCTACGGAACCCTACAGACACCTGCGGGCACTTACGGAACCCTGCAGGCCCCTACGGAACCCTACAGGTCCATACAGAACCCCACAGGGCCCTACGGAACTTTACCAGCCACTACGGAACTCTACGGGCCCCTACGGAACCCTGCAGAACCCTCCGGAACCTTACAGAATCCCACAGACTCCTACAGACTTCTGCGGGCACTTACACAACCCTACAGGTCCCTACGGCAATCTACGGGACTCTATGGGCCCCTAGGGAACCCTATAGATTTCGATGGAACCCTACCAGCCCCTCTGGAACCCTACAGAATACTCCAGGACCCGACAGCACTCTACAAGACCCTTAGCAACACAACGGAACCTCACTAAAACCCTATGGGCTCCTACAGAACACTGTAGGCGCCTACGGAAACCTACAGACCCCTACAGAATACTACCAGCCACTACAGAAAAATATGGCCCCTACGGAACTCTACGGAACCTGGCAGAAACACTGTGCGCCCCTACAGGCCCTTGCGGGCACTTGCAGAACTCTGCAGGAACCCACGGAACTTTATGGAACCCTACCAGCCCCTACGGAAGCCTAAAGACCCTTGCAGGCAGTTACGGAACGGTACAGGGCCCTAGGGAACTTTACCAGCCACTATGGAACTCTACGGGCCCCTGCGGAACCCTGCAGAACCCTCCAGAACCTTACAGAATCCCACGGATTCCTACAGACTCCTGCGGGCACTTACTCAACCCTAGAGGACCCTACGGAACACTACTGGCTCCTGCGGTACTCCAGAGGCCTCTAGGGAACCTACAAAGCTCTACGGAACCCTATGGATCCTTACGGCACAGTACGGGCCCCTTCAGACCTCTGCGGGCGCTTATGGAAACCTACAGGACCCTACGGAACTGTACGAGACTCTACAGGCCCCTAGGGAACACCACAGGCCCCTACGGAACCGTACGAGACTCTACAGGCCCCTAGGGAACACCACAGGCCCCTACGGAACCCTACACAACCCTCTGGAAACTTATGGAACCCTACAAGCTCCTACCAACCCCTGCGAGCACTTACACAACCCTACAGGTCCCTACGGCAATCTACGGGACTCTATGGGCCCCTAGGGAACCCTATAGATTTCGAAGGAACCCTATGAGGCCCTCTGGAACCCTACAGAATACTCCAGGACCCGACAGCACTCTACAAGACCCTTAGCAACACAACGGAACCTCACTAAAACCCTATGGGCTCCTACAGAACACTGCAGGTGCCTACGGAACCCTACAGACCCCTACGGAACCCTACAGACACCTGCGGGCACTTACGGAACCCTGCAGGCCCCTACGGAACCCTACAGGTCCATACAGAACCCCACAGGGCCCTACGGAACTTTACCAGCCACTACGGAACTCTACGGGCCCCTACGGAACCCTGCAGAACCCTCCAGAACCTTACAGAATCCCACAGACTCCTGCGGGCACTTACACAACCCTACAGGTCCCTACGGAAATCTACGGGACTCTATGGGCCCCTAGGGAACCCTATCGATTTCGATGGAACCCTATGAGCCACTCTGGAACCCTACAGAATACTCCAGGACCCGACAGCACTCTACAAGACCCTTAGCAACACAACGGAACCTCACTAAAACCCTATGGGCTCCTACAGAACACTGTAGGCACCTACGGAACCCTACAGACCCCTACAGAATACTACCAGTCACTACAGAAAAATATGGCCCCTACGGAACTCTACGGAACCTGGCAGAAACACTGTGGGCCCCTACAGGCCCTTGCGGGCACTTGCAGAACTCTGCAGGAACCCACGGAACTTTATGGAACCCTACCAGCCCCTACGGAAGCCTAAAGACCCTTGCAGGCAGTTACGGAACGGTACAGGGCCCTAGGGAACTTTACCAGCCACTACGGAACTCTAGGGGCCCCTACGGAACCCTGCAGAACCCTCCAGAACCTTACAGAATCCCACGGATTCCTACAGACTCCTGCGGGCACTTACTCAACCCTAGAGGACCCTACGGAACACTACTGGCTCCTGCGGTACTCCAGAGGCCTCTAGGGAACCTACGAAGCTCTACGGAACCCTATGGATCCTTACGGCACAGTACGGGCCCCTTCAGACCTCTGCGGGCGCTTATGGAAACCTACAGGACCCTACCGAAACTGTACGAGACTCTACAGGCCCCTAGGGAACACCACAGGCCCCTACGGAACCCTACACAACCCTCCGGAAACATATGGCACCCTACAAGCTCCTACCAACCCCTGCGGGCACTTACATAACCCTACAGGTCCCTACGGCAATCTACGGGACTCTATGGGCCCCTAGGGAACCCTACAGATTTCGACGGAACCCTACCAGCCCCTCTGGAACCCTACAGAATACTCCAGGACCCGACAGCACTCTACAAGACCCTTAGCAACACAACGGAACCTCACTAAAACCCTATGGGCTCCTACAGAACACTGCAGGTGCCTACGGAACCCTACAGACACCTGCGGGCACTTACGGAACCCTGCAGGCCCCTACGGAACCCTACAGGTCCATACAGAACCCCACAGGGCCCTACGGAACTTTACCAGCCGCTACGGAACTCTACGGGCCCCTACGGAACCCTGCAGAACCCTCCAGAACCTTACAGAATCCCACAGACTCCTACAGACTTCTGCGGGCACTTACACAACCCTACAGGTCCCTACGGAAATCTACGGGACTCTATGGGCCCCTAGGGAACCCTATAGGTTTCGATGGAACCCTACGAGCCCCTCTGGAACCCTACAGAATACTCCAGGACCCGACAGCACTCTACAAGACCCTTAGCAACACAACGGAACCTCACTAAAACCCTATGGGCTCCTACAGAACACTGTAGGCGCCTACGGAAACCTACAGATCCCTACAGAATACTACCAGCCACTACAGAAAAATATGGCCCCTACGGAACTCTACGGAACCTGGCAGAAACACTGTGCGCCCCTACAGGCCCTTGCGGGCACTTGCAGAACTCTGCAGGAACCCACGGAACTTTATGGAACCCTACCAGCCCCTACGGAAGCCTAAAGACCCTTGCAGGCAGTTACGGAACGGTACAGGGCCCTAGGGAACTTTACCAGCCACTACGGAACTCTAGGGGCCCCTACGGAACCCTGCAGAACCCTCCAGAACCTTACAGAATCCCACGGATTCCTACAGACTCCTGCGGGCACTTACTCAACCCTAGAGGACCCTACGGAACACTGCCAGCTCCTATGGAAGGAACCCTACGGGCCCCTACAGAACACTACTGGCTCCTGCGGTACTCCACAGGCCTCTAGGGAACCTACGAAGCTCTACGGAACCCTATGGATCCTTACGGCACAGTACGGGCCCCTTCAGACCTCTGCGGGCGCTTATGGAAACCTACAGGACCCTACGGAACTGTACGAGACTCTACAGGCCCCTAGGGAACACCACAGGCCCCTACGGAACCGTACGAGACTCTACAAGCCCCTAGGGAACACCACAGGCCCCTACGGAACCCTACAGGTCCATACAGAACCCCACAGGGCCCTACGGAACTTTACCAGCCACTACGGAACTCTACGGGCCCCTACGGAACCCTGCAGAACCCTCCAGAACCTTACAGAATCCCACAGACTCCTGCGGGCACTTACACAACCCTAGAGGACCCTACGGAACACTACTGGCTCCTGCGGTACTCCAGAGGCCTCTAGGGAACCTACAAAGCTCTACGGAACCCTATGGATCCTTACGGCACAGTACGGGCCCCTTCAGACCTCTGCGGGCGCTTATGGAAACCTACAGGACCCTACCGAAACTGTACGAGACTCTACAGGCCCCTAGGGAACACCACAGGCCCCTACGGAACCCTACACAACCCTCTGGAAACTTATGGAACCCTACAAGCTCCTACCAACCCCTGCGAGCACTTACACAACCCTACAGGTCCCTACGGCAATCTACGGGACTCTATGGGACCCTAGGGAACCCTATAGATTTCGAAGGAACCCTATGAGGCCCTCTGGAACCCTACAGAATACTCCAGGACCCGACAGCACTCTACAAGACCCTTAGCAACACAACGGAACCTCACTAAAACCCTATGGGCTCCTACAGAACACTGCAGGTGCCTACGGAACCCTACAGACCCCTACGGAACCCTACAGACACCTGCGGGCACTTACGGAACCCTGCAGGCCCCTACGGAACCCTACAGGTCCATACAGAACCCCACAGGGCCCTACGGAACTTTACCAGCCACTACGGAACTCTACGGGCCCCTACGGAACCCTGCAGAACCCTCCAGAACCTTACAGAATCCCACAGACTCCTACAGACTTCTGCGGGCACTTACTCAACCCTAGAGGACCCTACGGAACACTACTGGCTCCTGCGGTACTCCAGAGGCCTCTAGGGAACCTACAAAGCTCTACGGAACCCTATGGATCCTTACGGCACAGTACGGGCCCCTTCAGACCTCTGCGGGCGCTTATGGAAACCTACAGGACCCTACCGAAACTGTACGAGACTCTACAGGCCCCTAGGGAACACCACAGGCCCCTACGGAACCGTACGAGACTCTACAGGCCCCTAGGGAACACCACAGGCCCCTACGGAACCCTACACAACCCTCTGGAAACTTATGGAACCCTACAAGCTCCTACCAACCCCTGCGAGCACTTACACAACCCTACAGGTCCCTACGGCAATCTACGGGACTCTATGGGCCCCTAGGGAACCCTATAGATTTCGAAGGAACCCTATGAGGCCCTCTGGAACCCTACAGAATACTCCAGGACCCGACAGCACTCTACAAGACCCTTAGCAACACAACGGAACCTCACTAAAACCCTATGGGCTCCTACAGAACACTGCAGGTGCCTACGGAACCCTACAGACCCCTACGGAACCCTACAGACACCTGCGGGCACTTACGGAACCCTGCAGGCCCCTACGGAACCCTACAGGTCCATACAGAACCCCACAGGGCCCTACGGAACTTTACCAGCCACTACGGAACTCTACGGGCCCCTACGGAACCCTGCAGAACCCTCCGGAACCTTACAGAATCCCACAGACTCCTACAGACTTCTGCGGGCACTTACACAACCCTACAGGTCCCTACGGCAATCTACGGGACTCTATGGGCCCCTAGGGAACCCTATAGATTTCGATGGAACCCTACCAGCCCCTCTGGAACCCTACAGAATACTCCAGGACCCGACAGCACTCTACAAGACCCTTAGCAACACAACGGAACCTCACTAAAACCCTATGGGCTCCTACAGAACACTGTAGGCGCCTACGGAAACCTACAGACCCCTACAGAATACTACCAGCCACTACAGAAAAATATGGCCCCTACGGAACTCTACGGAACCTGGCAGAAACACTGTGCGCCCCTACAGGCCCTTGCGGGCACTTGCAGAACTCTGCAGGAACCCACGGAACTTTATGGAACCCTACCAGCCCCTACGGAAGCCTAAAGACCCTTGCAGGCAGTTACGGAACGGTACAGGGCCCTAGGGAACTTTACCAGCCACTATGGAACTCTACGGGCCCCTGCGGAACCCTGCAGAACCCTCCAGAACCTTACAGAATCCCACGGATTCCTACAGACTCCTGCGGGCACTTACTCAACCCTAGAGGACCCTACGGAACACTACTGGCTCCTGCGGTACTCCAGAGGCCTCTAGGGAACCTACAAAGCTCTACGGAACCCTATGGATCCTTACGGCACAGTACGGGCCCCTTCAGACCTCTGCGGGCGCTTATGGAAACCTACAGGACCCTACGGAACTGTACGAGACTCTACAGGCCCCTAGGGAACACCACAGGCCCCTACGGAACCGTACGAGACTCTACAGGCCCCTAGGGAACACCACAGGCCCCTACGGAACCCTACACAACCCTCTGGAAACTTATGGAACCCTACAAGCTCCTACCAACCCCTGCGAGCACTTACACAACCCTACAGGTCCCTACGGCAATCTACGGGACTCTATGGGCCCCTAGGGAACCCTATAGATTTCGAAGGAACCCTATGAGGCCCTCTGGAACCCTACAGAATACTCCAGGACCCGACAGCACTCTACAAGACCCTTAGCAACACAACGGAACCTCACTAAAACCCTATGGGCTCCTACAGAACACTGCAGGTGCCTACGGAACCCTACAGACCCCTACGGAACCCTACAGACACCTGCGGGCACTTACGGAACCCTGCAGGCCCCTACGGAACCCTACAGGTCCATACAGAACCCCACAGGGCCCTACGGAACTTTACCAGCCACTACGGAACTCTACGGGCCCCTACGGAACCCTGCAGAACCCTCCAGAACCTTACAGAATCCCACAGACTCCTGCGGGCACTTACACAACCCTACAGGTCCCTACGGAAATCTACGGGACTCTATGGGCCCCTAGGGAACCCTATCGATTTCGATGGAACCCTATGAGCCACTCTGGAACCCTACAGAATACTCCAGGACCCGACAGCACTCTACAAGACCCTTAGCAACACAACGGAACCTCACTAAAACCCTATGGGCTCCTACAGAACACTGTAGGCACCTACGGAACCCTACAGACCCCTACAGAATACTACCAGTCACTACAGAAAAATATGGCCCCTACGGAACTCTACGGAACCTGGCAGAAACACTGTGGGCCCCTACAGGCCCTTGCGGGCACTTGCAGAACTCTGCAGGAACCCACGGAACTTTATGGAACCCTACCAGCCCCTACGGAAGCCTAAAGACCCTTGCAGGCAGTTACGGAACGGTACAGGGCCCTAGGGAACTTTACCAGCCACTACGGAACTCTAGGGGCCCCTACGGAACCCTGCAGAACCCTCCAGAACCTTACAGAATCCCACGGATTCCTACAGACTCCTGCGGGCACTTACTCAACCCTAGAGGACCCTACGGAACACTACTGGCTCCTGCGGTACTCCAGAGGCCTCTAGGGAACCTACGAAGCTCTACGGAACCCTATGGATCCTTACGGCACAGTACGGGCCCCTTCAGACCTCTGCGGGCGCTTATGGAAACCTACAGGACCCTACCGAAACTGTACGAGACTCTACAGGCCCCTAGGGAACACCACAGGCCCCTACGGAACCCTACACAACCCTCCGGAAACATATGGCACCCTACAAGCTCCTACCAACCCCTGCGGGCACTTACATAACCCTACAGGTCCCTACGGCAATCTACGGGACTCTATGGGCCCCTAGGGAACCCTACAGATTTCGACGGAACCCTACCAGCCCCTCTGGAACCCTACAGAATACTCCAGGACCCGACAGCACTCTACAAGACCCTTAGCAACACAACGGAACCTCACTAAAACCCTATGGGCTCCTACAGAACACTGCAGGTGCCTACGGAACCCTACAGACACCTGCGGGCACTTACGGAACCCTGCAGGCCCCTACGGAACCCTACAGGTCCATACAGAACCCCACAGGGCCCTACGGAACTTTACCAGCCGCTACGGAACTCTACGGGCCCCTACGGAACCCTGCAGAACCCTCCAGAACCTTACAGAATCCCACAGACTCCTACAGACTTCTGCGGGCACTTACACAACCCTACAGGTCCCTACGGAAATCTACGGGACTCTATGGGCCCCTAGGGAACCCTATAGGTTTCGATGGAACCCTACGAGCCCCTCTGGAACCCTACAGAATACTCCAGGACCCGACAGCACTCTACAAGACCCTTAGCAACACAACGGAACCTCACTAAAACCCTATGGGCTCCTACAGAACACTGTAGGCGCCTACGGAAACCTACAGATCCCTACAGAATACTACCAGCCACTACAGAAAAATATGGCCCCTACGGAACTCTACGGAACCTGGCAGAAACACTGTGCGCCCCTACAGGCCCTTGCGGGCACTTGCAGAACTCTGCAGGAACCCACGGAACTTTATGGAACCCTACCAGCCCCTACGGAAGCCTAAAGACCCTTGCAGGCAGTTACGGAACGGTACAGGGCCCTAGGGAACTTTACCAGCCACTACGGAACTCTAGGGGCCCCTACGGAACCCTGCAGAACCCTCCAGAACCTTACAGAATCCCACGGATTCCTACAGACTCCTGCGGGCACTTACTCAACCCTAGAGGACCCTACGGAACACTGCCAGCTCCTATGGAAGGAACCCTACGGGCCCCTACAGAACACTACTGGCTCCTGCGGTACTCCACAGGCCTCTAGGGAACCTACGAAGCTCTACGGAACCCTATGGATCCTTACGGCACAGTACGGGCCCCTTCAGACCTCTGCGGGCGCTTATGGAAACCTACAGGACCCTACGGAACTGTACGAGACTCTACAGGCCCCTAGGGAACACCACAGGCCCCTACGGAACCGTACGAGACTCTACAAGCCCCTAGGGAACACCACAGGCCCCTACGGAACCCTACAGGTCCATACAGAACCCCACAGGGCCCTACGGAACTTTACCAGCCACTACGGAACTCTACGGGCCCCTACGGAACCCTGCAGAACCCTCCAGAACCTTACAGAATCCCACAGACTCCTGCGGGCACTTACACAACCCTAGAGGACCCTACGGAACACTACTGGCTCCTGCGGTACTCCAGAGGCCTCTAGGGAACCTACAAAGCTCTACGGAACCCTATGGATCCTTACGGCACAGTACGGGCCCCTTCAGACCTCTGCGGGCGCTTATGGAAACCTACAGGACCCTACCGAAACTGTACGAGACTCTACAGGCCCCTAGGGAACACCACAGGCCCCTACGGAACCCTACACAACCCTCCGGAAACATATGGCACCCTACAAGCTCCTACCAACCCCTGCGGGCACTTACATAACCCTACAGGTCCCTACGGCAATCTACGGGACTCTATGGGCCCCTAGGGAACCCTACAGATTTCGACGGAACCCTACGAGCCCCCCTGGAACCCTACAGAATACTCCAGGACCCGACAGCACTCTACAAGACCCTTAGCAACACAACGGAACCTCACTAAAACCCTATGGGCTCCTACAGAACACTGCAGGTGCCTACGGAACCCTACAGACCCCTACGGAACCCTACAGACACCTGCGGGCACTTACGGAACCCTGCAGGCCCCTACGGAACCCTACAGGTCCATACAGAACCCCACAGGGCCCTACGGAACTTTACCAGCCGCTACGGAACTCTACGGGCCCCTACGGAACCCTGCAGAACCCTCCAGAACCTTACAGAATCCCACAGACTCCTACAGACTTCTGCGGGCACTTACACAACCCTACAGGTCCCTACGGCAATCTACGGGACTCTATGGGCCCCTAGGGAACCCTATAGATTTCGATGGAACCCTACGAGCCCCTCTGGAACCCTACAGAATACTCCAGGACCCGACAGCACTCTACAAGACCCTTAGCAACACAACGGAACCTCACTAAAACCCTATGGGCTCCTACAGAACACTGTAGGCGCCTACGGAAACCTACAGACCCCTACAGAATACTACCAGCCACTACAGAAAAATATGGCCCCTACGGAACTCTACGGAACCTGGCAGAAACACTGTGCGCCCCTACAGGCCCTTGCGGGCACTTGCAGAACTCTGCAGGAACCCACGGAACTTTATGGAACCCTACCAGCCCCTACGGAAGCCTAAAGACCCTTGCAGGCAGTTACGGAACGGTACAGGGCCCTAGGGAACTTTACCAGCCACTACGGAACTCTAGGGGCCCCTACGGAACCCTGCAGAACCCTCCAGAACCTTACAGAATCCCACGGATTCCTACAGACTTCTGCGGGCACTTACACAACCCTACAGGTCCCTACGGAAATCTACGGGACTCTATGGGCCCCTAGGGAACCCTACAGATTTCGACGGAACCCTACGAGCCCCTCTGGAACCCTACAGAATACTCCAGGACCTGACAGCACTCTACAAGACCCTTAGCAACACAACAGAACCTCACTAAAACCCTATGGGCTCCTACAGAACACTGTAGGCGCCTACGGAAACCTACAGACCCCTACAGAATACTACCAGCCACTACAGAAAAATATGGCCCCTACGGAACTCTACGGAACCTGGCAGAAACACTGTGCGCCCCTACAGGCCCTTGCGGGCACTTGCAGAACTCTGCAGGAACCCACGGAACTTTATGGAACCCTACCAGCCCCTACGGAAGCCTAAAGACCCTTGCAGGCAGTTACGGAACGGTACAGGGCCCTAGGGAACTTTACCAGCCACTATGGAACTCTACGGGCCCCTGCGGAACCCTGTGGAACCCTGCAGAACCCTCCAGAACCTTACAGAATCCCACGGATTCCTACAGACTCCTGCGGGCACTTACTCAACCCTAGAGGACCCTACGGAACACTGCCAGCTCCTATGGAAGGAACCCTACGGGCCCCTACAGAACACTACTGGCTCCTGCGGTACTCCACAGGCCTCTAGGGAACCTACGAAGCTCTACGGAACCCTATGGATCCTTACGGCACAGTACGGGCCCCTTCAGACCTCTGCGGGCGCTTATGGAAACCTACGGAACTGTACGAGACTCTACAGGCCCCTAGGGAACACCACAGGCCCCTACGGAACCGTACGAGACTCTACAGGCCCCTAGGGAACACCACAGGCCCCTACGGAACCCTACACAACCCTCTGGAAACTTATGGAACCCTACAAGCTCCTACCAACCCCTGCGAGCACTTACACAACCCTACAGGTCCCTACGGCAATCTACGGGACTCTATGGGCCCCTAGGGAACCCTATAGATTTCGAAGGAACCCTATGAGGCCCTCTGGAACCCTACAGAATACTCCAGGACCCGACAGCACTCTACAAGACCCTTAGCAACACAACGGAACCTCACTAAAACCCTATGGGCTCCTACAGAACACTGCAGGTGCCTACGGAACCCTACAGACCCCTACGGAACCCTACAGACACCTGCGGGCACTTACGGAACCCTGCAGGCCCCTACGGAACCCTACAGGTCCATACAGAACCCCACAGGGCCCTACGGAACTTTACCAGCCACTACGGAACTCTACGGGGCCCTACGGAACCCTGCAGAACCCTCCGGAACCTTACAGAATCCCACAGACTCCTACAGACTTCTGCGGGCACTTACACAACCCTACAGGTCCCTACGGCAATCTACGGGACTCTATGGGCCCCTAGGGAACCCTACAGATTTCGACGTAACCCTACCAGCCCCTCTGGAACCCTACAGAATACTCCAGGACCCGACAGCACTCTACAAGACCCTTAGCAACACAACGGAACCTCACTAAAACCCTATGGGCTCCTACAGAACACTGTAGGCACCTACGGAAACCTACAGACCCCTACAGAATACTACCAGCCACTACAGAAAAATATGGCCCCTACGGAACTCTACGGAACCTGGCAGAAACACTGTGCGCCCCTACAGGCCCTTGCGGGCACTTGCAGAACTCTGCAGGAACCCACGGAACTTTATGGAACCCTACCAGCCCCTACGGAAGCCTAAAGACCCTTGCAGGCAGTTACGGAACGGTACAGGGCCCTAGGGAACTTTACCAGCCACTACGGAACTCTAGGGGCCCCTACGGAACCCTGCAGAACCCTCCAGAACCTTACAGAATCCCACGGATTCCTACAGACTCCTGCGGGCACTTACTCAACCCTAGAGGACCCTACGGAACACTGCCAGCTCCTATGGAAGGAACCCTACGGGCCCCTACAGAACACTACTGGCTCCTGCGGTACTCCACAGGCCTCTAGGGAACCTACGAAGCTCTACGGAACCCTATGGATCCTTACGGCACAGTACGGGCCCCTTCAGACCTCTGCGGGCGCTTATGGAAACCTACAGGACCCTACGGAACTGTACGAGACTCTACAGGCCCCTAGGGAACACCACAGGCCCCTACGGAACCCTACACAACCCTCTGGAAACTTATGGAACCCTACAAGCTCCTACCAACCCCTGCGAGCACTTACACAACCCTACAGGTCCCTACGGCAATCTACGGGACTCTATGGGCCCCTAGGGAACCCTATAGATTTCGAAGGAACCCTATGAGGCCCTCTGGAACCCTACAGAATACTCCAGGACCCGACAGCACTCTACAAGACCCTTAGCAACACAACGGAACCTCACTAAAACCCTATGGGCTCCTACAGAACACTGCAGGTGCCTACGGAACCCTACAGACCCCTACGGAACCCTACAGACACCTGCGGGCACTTACGGAAACCTGCAGGCCCCTACGGAACCCTACAGGTCCATACAGAACCCCACAGGGGCCTACGGAACTTTACCAGCCACTACGGAACTCTACGGGCCCCTACGGAACCCTGCAGAACCCTCCAGAACCTTACAGAATCCCACAGACTCCTACAGACTTCTGCGGGCACTTACACAACCCTACAGGTCCCTACAGAAATCTACGGGACTCTATGGGCCCCTAGGGAACCCTACAGATTTCGACGGAACCCTACCAGCCCCTCTGGAACCCTACAGAATACTCCAGGACCCGACAGCACTCTACAAGACCCTTAGCAACACAACGGAACCTCACTAAAACCCTATGGGCTCCTACAGAACACTGTAGGCACCTACGGAACCCTACAGACCCCTACAGAATACTACCAGCCACTACAGAAAAATATGGCCCCTACGGAACTCTACGGAACCTGGCAGAAACACTGTGCGCCCCTACAGGCCCTTGCGGGCACTTGCAGAACTCTGCAGGAACCCACGGAACTTTATGGAACCCTACCAGCCCCTATGGAAGCCTAAAGACCCTTGCAGGCAGTTACGGAACGGTACAGGGCCCTAGGGAACTTTACCAGCCACTACAGAACTCTAGGGGCCCCTACGGAACCCTGCAGAACCCTCCAGAACCTTACAGAATCCCACGGATTCCTACAGACTCCTGCGGGCACTTACTCAACCCTAGAGGACCCTACGGAACACTACTGGCTCCTGCGGTACTCCAGAGGCCTCTAGGGAACCTACAAAGCTCTACGGAACCCTATGGATCCTTACGGCACAGTACGGGCCCCTTCAGACGTCTGCGGGCGCTTATGGAAACCTACAGGACCCTACCGAAACTGTACGAGACTCTACAGGCCCCTAGGGAACACCACAGGCCCCTACGGAACCCTACACAACCCTCCGGAAACATATGGCACCCTACAAGCTCCTACCAACCCCTGCGGGCACTTACATAACCCTACAGGTCCCTACGGCAATCTACGGGACTCTATGGGCCCCTAGGGAACCCTACAGATTTCGACGGAACCCTACCAGCCCCTCTGGAACCCTACAGAATACTCCAGGACCCGACAGCACTCTACAAGACCCTTAGCAACACAACGGAACCTCACTAAAACCCTATGGGCTCCTACAGAACACTGCAGGTGCCTACAGAACCCTACAGACACCTGCGGGCACTTACGGAACCCTGCAGGCCCCTACGGAACCCTACAGGTCCATACAGAACCCCACAGGGCCCTACGGAACTTTACCAGCCACTACGGAACTCTACGGGCCCCTACGGAACCCTGCAGAACCCTCCAGAACCTTACAGAATCCCACAGACTCCTACAGACTTCTGCGGGCACTTACACAACCCTACAGGTCCCTACGGCAATCTACGGGACTCTATGGGCCCCTAGGGAACCCTACAGATTTCGACGGAACCCTACCAGCCCCTCTGGAACCCTACAGAATACTCCAGGACCCGACAGCACTCTACAAGACCCTTAGCAACACAACGGAACCTCACTAAAACCCTATGGGCTCCTACAGAACACTGTAGGCGCCTACGGAACCCTACAGACCCCTACAGAATACTACCAGCCACTACAGAAAAATATGGCCCCTACGGAACTCTACGGAACCTGGCAGAAACACTGTGCGCCCCTACAGGCCCTTGCGGGCACTTGCAGAACTCTGCAGGAACCCACGGAACTTTATGGAACCCTACCAGCCCCTACGGAAGCCTAAAGACCCTTGCAGGCAGTTACGGAACGGTACAGGGCCCTAGGGAACTTTACCAGCCACTACAGAACTCTAGGGGCCCCTACGGAACCCTGCAGAACCCTCCAGAACCTTACAGAATCCCACGGATTCCTACAGACTCCTGCGGGCACTTACTCAACCCTAGAGGACCCTACAGAACACTACTGGCTCCTGCGGTACTCCAGAGGCCTCTAGGGAACCTACAAAGCTCTACGGAACCCTATGGATCCTTACGGCACAGTACGGGCCCCTTCAGACCTCTGCGGGCGCTTATGGAAACCTACAGGACCCTACCGAAACTGTACGAGACTCTACAGGCCCCTAGGGAACACCACAGGCCCCTACGGAACCCTACACAACCCTCCGGAAACATATGGCACCCTGCAAGCTCCTACCAACCCCTGCGGGCACTTACATAACCCTACAGGTCCCTACGGCAATCTACGGGACTCTATGGGCCCCTAGGGAACCCTACAGATTTCGACGGAACCCTACCAGCCCCTCTGGAACCCTACAGAATACTCCAGGACCCGACAGCACTCTACAAGACCCTTAGCAACACAACGGAACCTCACTAAAACCCTATGGGCTCCTACAGAACACTGCAGGTGCCTACGGAACCCTACAGACACCTGCGGGCACTTACGGAACCCTGCAGGCCCCTACGGAACCCTACAGGTCCATACAGAACCCCACAGGGCCCTACGGAACTTTACCAGCCGCTACGGAACTCTACGGGCCCCTACGGAACCCTGCAGAACCCTCCAGAACCTTACAGAATCCCACAGACTCCTACAGACTTCTGCGGGCACTTACACAACCCTACAGGTCCCTACGGAAATCTACGGGACTCTATGGGCCCCTAGGGAACCCTACAGATTTCGACGGAACCCTACCAGCCCCTCTGGAACCCTACAGAATACTCCAGGACCCGACAGCACTCTACAAGACCCTTAGCAACACAACGGAACCTCACTAAAACCCTATGGGCTCCTACAGAACACTGTAGGCGCCTACGGAAACCTACAGACCCCTACAGAATACTACCAGCCACTACAGAAAAATATGGCCCCTACGGAACTCTACGGAACCTGGCAGAAACACTGTGCGCCCCTACAGGCCCTTGCGGGCACTTGCAGAACTCTGCAGGAACCCACGGAACTTTATGGAACCCTACCAGCCCCTACGGAAGCCTAAAGACCCTTGCAGGCAGTTACGGAACGGTACAGGGCCCTAGGGAACTTTACCAGCCACTATGGAACTCTACGGGCCCCTGCGGAACCCTGCAGAACCCTCCAGAACCTTACAGAATCCCACGGATTCCTACAGACTCCTGCGGGCACTTACTCAACCCTAGAGGACCCTACGGAACACTACTGGCTCCTGCGGTACTCCAGAGGCCTCTAGGGAACCTACAAAGCTCTACGGAACCCTATGGATCCTTACGGCACAGTACGGGCCCCTTCAGACCTCTGCGGGCGCTTATGGAAACCTACAGGACCCTACCGAAACTGTACGAGACTCTACAGGCCCCTAGGGAACACCACAGGCCCCTACGGAACCCTACACAACCCTCCGGAAACATATGGCACCCTACAAGCTCCTACCAACCCCTGCGGGCACTTACATAACCCTACAGGTCCCTACGGCAATCTACGGGACTCTATGGGCCCCTAGGGAACCCTACAGATTTCGACGGAACCCTACCAGCCCCTCTGGAACCCTACAGAATACTCCAGGACCCGACAGCACTCTACAAGACCCTTAGCAACACAACGGAACCTCACTAAAACCCTATGGGCTCCTACAGAACACTGCAGGTGCCTACGGAACCCTACAGACACCTGCGGGCACTTACGGAACCCTGCAGGCCCCTACGGAACCCTACAGGTCCATACAGAACCCCACAGGGCCCTACGGAACTTTACCAGCCGCTACGGAACTCTACGGGCCCCTACGGAACCCTGCAGAACCCTCCAGAACCTTACAGAATCCCACAGACTCCTACAGACTTCTGCGGGCACTTACACAACCCTACAGGTCCCTACGGAAATCTACGGGACTCTATGGGCCCCTAGGGAACCCTATAGATTTCGATGGAACCCTACGAGCCCCTCTGGAACCCTACAGAATACTCCAGGACCCGACAACACTCTACAAGACCCTTAGCAACACAACGGAACCTCACTAAAACCCTATGGGCTCCTACAGAACACTGTAGGCGCCTACGGAAACCTACAGACCCCTACAGAATACTACCAGCCACTACAGAAAAATATGGCCCCTACGGAACTCTACGGAACCTGGCAGAAACACTGTGCGCCCCTACAGGCCCTTGCGGGCACTTGCAGAACTCTGCAGGAACCCACGGAACTTTATGGAACCCTACCAGCCCCTACGGAAGCCTAAAGACCCTTGCAGGCAGTTACGGAACGGTACAGGGCCCTAGGGAACTTTACCAGCCACTACGGAACTCTAGGGGCCCCTACGGAACCCTGCAGAACCCTCCAGAACCTTACAGAATCCCACGGATTCCTACAGACTCCTGCGGGCACTTACTCAACCCTAGAGGACCCTACGGAACACTGCCAGCTCCTATGGAAGGAACCCTACGGGCCCCTACAGAACACTACTGGCTCCTGCGGTACTCCAGAGGCCTCTAGGGAACCTACAAAGCTCTACGGAACCCTATGGATCCTTACGGCACAGTACGGGCCCCTTCAGACCTCTGCGGGCGCTTATGGAAACCTACAGGACCCTACCGAAACTGTACGAGACTCTACAGGCCCCTAGGGAACACCACAGGCCCCTACGGAACCCTACACAACCCTCTGGAAACTTATGGAACCCTACAAGCTCCTACCAACCCCTGCGAGCACTTACACAACCCTACAGGTCCCTACGGCAATCTACGGGACTCTATGGGCCCCTAGGGAACCCTATAGATTTCGAAGGAACCCTATGAGGCCCTCTGGAACCCTACAGAATACTCCAGGACCCGACAGCACTCTACAAGACCCTTAGCAACACAACGGAACCTCACTAAAACCCTATGGGCTCCTACAGAACACTGCAGGTGCCTACGGAACCCTACAGACCCCTACGGAACCCTACAGACACCTGCGGGCACTTACGGAACCCTGCAGGCCCCTACGGAACCCTACAGGTCCATACAGAACCCCACAGGGCCCTACGGAACTTTACCAGCCGCTACGGAACTCTACGGGCCCCTACGGAACCCTGCAGAACCCTCCAGAACCTTACAGAATCCCACAGACTCCTACAGACTTCTGCGGGCACTTACACAACCCTACAGGTCCCTACGGAAATCTACGGGACTCTATGGGCCCCTAGGGAACCCTACAGATTTCGACGGAACCCTACCAGCCCCTCTGGAACCCTACAGAATACTCCAGGACCCGACAGCACTCTACAAGACCCTTAGCAACACAACGGAACCTCACTAAAACCCTATGGGCTCCTACAGAACACTGTAGGCACCTACGGAACCCTACAGACCCCTACAGAATACTACCAGCCACTACAGAAAAATATGGCCCCTACGGAATTCTACGGAACCTGGCAGAAACACTGGTCGCCCCTACAGGCCCTTGCGGGCACTTGCAGAACTCTGCAGGAACCCACGGAACTTTATGGAACCCTACCAGCCCCTACGGAAGCCTAAAGACCCTTGCAGGCAGTTACGGAACGGTACAGGGCCCTAGGGAACTTTACCAGCCACTACGGAACTCTAGGGGCCCCTACGGAACCCTGCAGAACCCTCCAGAACCTTACAGAATCCCACGGATTCCTACAGACTCCTGCGGGCACTTACTCAACCCTAGAGGACCCTACGGAACACTACTGGCTCCTGCGGTACTCCAGAGGCCTCTAGGGAACCTACAAAGCTCTACGGAACCCTATGGATCCTTACGGCACAGTACGGGCCCCTTCAGACGTCTGCGGGCGCTTATGGAAACCTACAGGACCCTACCGAAACTGTACGAGACTCTACAGGCCCCTAGGGAACACCACAGGCCCCTACGGAACCCTACACAACCCTCCGGAAACATATGGCACCCTACAAGCTCCTACCAACCCCTGCGGGCACTTACATAACCCTACAGGTCCCTACGGCAATCTACGGGACTCTATGGGCCCCTAGGGAACCCTACAGATTTCGACGGAACCCTACCAGCCCCTCTGGAACCCTACAGAATACTCCAGGACCCGACAGCACTCTACAAGACCCTTAGCAACACAACGGAACCTCACTAAAACCCTATGGGCTCCTACAGAACACTGCAGGTGCCTACGGAACCCTACAGACACCTGCGGGCACTTACGGAACCCTGCAGGCCCCTACGGAACCCTACAGGTCCATACAGAACCCCACAGGGCCCTACGGAACTTTACCAGCCGCTACGGAACTCTACGGGCCCCTACGGAACCCTGCAGAACCCTCCAGAACCTTACAGAATCCCACAGACTCCTACAGACTTCTGCGGGCACTTACACAACCCTACAGGTCCCTACGGAAATCTACGGGACTCTATGGGCCCCTAGGGAACCCTACAGATTTCGACGGAACCCTACGAGCCGCTCTGGAACCCTACAGAATACTCCAGGACCCGACAGCACTCTACAAGACCCTTAGCAACACAACGGAACCTCACTAAAACCCTATGGGCTCCTACAGAACACTGTAGGCACCTACGGAACCCTACAGACCCCTACAGAATACTACCAGCCACTACAGAAAAATATGGCCCCTACGGAATTCTACGGAACCTGGCAGAAACACTGTGCGCCCCTACAGGCCCTTGCGGGCACTTGCAGAACTCTGCAGGAACCCACGGAACTTTATGGAACCCTACCAGCCCCTACGGAAGCCTAAAGACCCTTGCAGGCAGTTACGGAACGGTACAGGGCCCTAGGGAACTTTACCAGCCACTACGGAACTCTAGGGGCCCCTACGGAACCCTGCAGAACCCTCCAGAACCTTACAGAATCCCACGGATTCCTACAGACTCCTGCGGGCACTTACTCAACCCTAGAGGACCCTACGGAACACTGCCAGCTCCTATGGAAGGAACCCTACGGGCCCCTACAGAACACTACTGGCTCCTGCGGTACTCCAGAGGCCTCTAGGGAACCTACGAAGCTCTACGGAACCCTATGGATCCTTACGGCACAGTACGGGCCCCTTCAGACCTCTGCGGGCGCTTATGGAAACCTACAGGACCCTACGGAACTGTACGAGACTCTACAGGCCCCTAGGGAACACCACAGGCCCCTACGGAACCCTACACAACCCTCTGGAAACTTATGGAACCCTACAAGCTCCTACCAACCCCTGCGAGCACTTACACAACCCTACAGGTCCCTACGGCAATCTACGGGACTCTATGGGCCCCTAGGGAACCCTATAGATTTCGAAGGAACCCTATGAGGCCCTCTGGAACCCTACAGAATACTCCAGGACCCGACAGCACTCTACAAGACCCTTAGCAACACAACGGAACCTCACTAAAACCCTATGGGCTCCTACAGAACACTGCAGGTGCCTACGGAACCCTACAGACCCCTACGGAACCCTACAGACACCTGCGGGCACTTACGGAACCCTGCAGGCCCCTACGGAACCCTACAGGTCCATACAGAACCCCACAGGGCCCTACGGAACTTTACCAGCCACTACGGAACTCTAGGGGCCCCTACGGAACCCTGCAGAACCCTCCAGAACCTTACAGAATCCCACGGATTCCTACAGACTCCTGCGGGCACTTACTCAACCCTAGAGGACCCTACGGAACACTACTGGCTCCTGCGGTACTCCAGAGGCCTCTAGGGAACCTACAAAGCTCTACGGAACCCTATGGATCCTTACGGCACAGTACGGGCCCCTTCAGACCTCTGCGGGCGCTTATGGAAACCTACAGGACCCTACCGAAACTGTACGAGACTCTACAGGCCCCTAGGGAACACCACAGGCCCCTACGGAACCCTACACAACCCTCCGGAAACATATGGCACCCTACAAGCTCCTACCAACCCCTGCGGGCACTTACATAACCCTACAGGTCCCTACGGCAATCTACGGGACTCTATGGGCCCCTAGGGAACCCTACAGATTTCGACGGAACCCTACCAGCCCCTCTGGAACCCTACAGAATACTCCAGGACCCGACAGCACTCTACAAGACCCTTAGCAACACAACGGAACCTCACTAAAACCCTATGGGCTCCTACAGAACACTGCAGGTGCCTACGGAACCCTACAGACACCTGCGGGCACTTACGGAACCCTGCAGGCCCCTACGGAACCCTACAGGTCCATACAGAACCCCACAGGGCCCTACGGAACTTTACCAGCCGCTACGGAACTCTACGGGCCCCTACGGAACCCTGCAGAACCCTCCAGAACCTTACAGAATCCCACAGACTCCTACAGACTTCTGCGGGCACTTACACAACCCTACAGGTCCCTACGGAAATCTACGGGACTCTATGGGCCCCTAGGGAACCCTACAGATTTCGACGGAACCCTACCAGCCCCTCTGGAACCCTACAGAATACTCCAGGACCCGACAGCACTCTACAAGACCCTTAGCAACACAACGGAACCTCACTAAAACCCTATGGGCTCCTACAGAACACTGTAGGCACCTACGGAACCCTACAGACCCCTACAGAATACTACCAGCCACTACAGAAAAATATGGCCCCTACGGAATTCTACGGAACCTGGCAGAAACACTGTGCGCCCCTACAGGCCCTTGCGGGCACTTGCAGAACTCTGCAGGAACCCACGGAACTTTATGGAACCCTACCAGCCCCTACGGAAGCCTAAAGACCCTTGCAGGCAGTTACGGAACGGTACAGGGCCCTAGGGAACTTTACCAGCCACTACGGAACTCTAGGGGCCCCTACGGAACCCTGCAGAACCCTCCAGAACCTTACAGAATCCCACGGATTCCTACAGACTCCTGCGGGCACTTACTCAACCCTAGAGGACCCTACGGAACACTGCCAGCTCCTATGGAAGGAACCCTACGGGCCCCTACAGAACACTACTGGCTCCTGCGGTACTCCACAGGCCTCTAGGGAACCTACGAAGCTCTACGGAACCCTATGGATCCTTACGGCACAGTACGGGCCCCTTCAGACCTCTGCGGGCGCTTATGGAAACCTACAGGACCCTACGGAACTGTACGAGACTCTACAGGCCCCTAGGGAACACCACAGGCCCCTACGGAACCCTACACAACCCTCTGGAAACTTATGGCACCCTACAAGCTCCTACCAACCCCTGCGAGCACTTACACAACCCTACAGGTCCCTACGGCAATCTACGGGACTCTATGGGCCCCTAGGGAACCCTATAGATTTCGAAGGAACCCTATGAGGCCCTCTGGAACCCTACAGAATACTCCAGGACCCGACAGCACTCTACAAGACCCTTAGCAACACAACGGAACCTCACTAAAACCCTATGGGCTCCTACAGAACACTGCAGGTGCCTACGGAACCCTACAGACCCCTACGGAACCCTACAGACACCTGCGGGCACTTACGGAACCCTGCAGGCCCCTACGGAACGCTACAGGTCCATACAGAACCCCACAGGGCCCTACGGAACTTTACCAGCCACTACGGAACTCTAGGGGCCCCTACGGAACCCTGCAGAACCCTCCAGAACCTTACAGAATCCCACGGATTCCTACAGACTCCTGCGGGCACTTACTCAACCCTAGAGGACCCTACGGAACACTACTGGCTCCTGCGGTACTCCAGAGGCCTCTAGGGAACCTACAAAGCTCTACGGAACCCTATGGATCCTTACGGCACAGTACGGGCCCCTTCAGACCTCTGCGGGCGCTTATGGAAACCTACAGGACCCTACGGAACTGTACGAGACTCTACAGGCCCCTAGGGAACACCACAGGCCCCTACGGAACTGTACGAGACTCTACAGGCCCCTAGGGAACACCACAGGCCCCTACGGAACCCTACACAACCCTCTGGAAACTTATGGAACCCTACAAGCTCCTACCAACCCCTGCGAGCACTTACACAACCCTACAGGTCCCTACGGCAATCTACGGGACTCTATGGGCCACTAGAGAACCCTACAGATTTCGACGGAACCCTACGAGCCCCTCTGGAACCCTACAGAATACTCCAGGACCCGACAGCACTCTACAAGACCCTTAGCAACACAACGGAACCTCACTAAAACCCTATGGGCTCCTCCTGAACACTGCAGGTGCCTACGGAACCCTACAGACCCCTACGGAACCCTACAGACACCTGCGGGCACTTACGGAACCCTGCAGGCCCCTACGGAACCCTACAGGTCCATACAGAACCCCACAGGGCCCTACGGAACTTTACCAGCCACTACGGAACTCTACGGGCCCCTACGGAACCCTGCAGAACCCTCCAGAACCTTACAGAATCCCACAGACTCCTACAGACTTCTGCGGGCACTTACTCAACCCTAGAGGACCCTACGGAACACTACTGGCTCCTGCGGTACTCCAGAGGCCTCTAGGGAACCTACAAAGCTCTACGGAACCCTATGGATCCTTACGGCACAGTACGGGCCCCTTCAGACCTCTGCGGGCGCTTATGGAAACCTACAGGACCCTACGGAACTGTACGAGACTCTACAGGCCCCTAGGGAACACCACAGGCCCCTACGGAACCGTACGAGACTCTACAGGCCCCTAGGGAACACCACAGGCCCCTACGGAACCCTACACAACCCTCTGGAAACTTATGGAACCCTACAAGCTCCTACCAACCCCTGCGAGCACTTACACAACCCTACAGGCCTCTACGGAAATCTACGGGACTCTATGGGCCCCTAGGGAACCCTATAGATTTCGAAGGAACCCTATGAGGCCCTCTGGAACCCTACAGAATACTCCAGGACCCGACAGCACTCTACAAGACCCTTAGCAACACAACGGAACCTCACTAAAACCCTATGGGCTCCTACAGAACACTGCAGGTGCCTACGGAACCCTACAGACCCCTACGGAACCCTACAGACACCTGCGGGCACTTACGGAACCCTGCAGGCCCCTACGGAACCCTACAGGTCCATACAGAACCCCACAGGGCCCTACGGAACTTTACCAGCCACTACGGAACTCTACGGGCCCCTACGGAACCCTGCAGAACCCTCCGGAACCTTACAGAATCCCACAGACTCCTACAGACTTCTGCGGGCACTTACACAACCCTACAGGTCCCTACGGCAATCTACGGGACTCTATGGGCCCCTAGGGAACCCTATAGATTTCGATGGAACCCTACGAGCCCCTCTGGAACCCTACAGAATACTCCAGGACCCGACAGCACTCTACAAGACCCTTAGCAACACAACGGAACCTCACTAAAACCCTATGGGCTCCTACAGAACACTGTAGGCGCCTACGGAAACCTACAGACCCCTACAGAATACTACCAGCCACTACAGAAAAATATGGCCCCTACGGAACTCTACGGAACCTGGCAGAAACACTGTGCACCCCTACAGGCCCTTGCGGGCACTTGCAGAACTCTGCAGGAACCCACGGAACTTTATGGAACCCTACCAGCCCCTACGGAAGCCTAAAGACCCTTGCAGGCAGTTACGGAACGGTACAGGGCCCTAGGGAACTTTACCAGCCACTATGGAACTCTACGGGCCCCTGTGGAACCCTGCAGAACCCTCCAGAACCTTACAGAATCCCACGGATTCCTACAGACTCCTGCGGGCACTTACTCAACCCTAGAGGACCCTACGGAACACTACTGGCTCCTGCGGTACTCCAGAGGCCTCTAGGGAACCTACAAAGCTCTACGGAACCCTATGGATCCTTACGGCACAGTACGGGCCCCTTCAGACCTCTGCGGGCGCTTATGGAAACCTACAGGACCCTACCGAAACTGTACGAGACTCTACAGGCCCCTAGGGAACACCACAGGCCCCTACGGAACCGTACGAGACTCTACAGGCCCCTAGGGAACACCACAGGCCCCTACGGAACCCTACACAACCCTCTGGAAACTTATGGAACCCTACAAGCTCCTACCAACCCCTGCGAGCACTTACACAACCCTACAGGTCCCTACGGCAATCTACGGGACTCTATGGGCCCCTAGGGAACCCTATAGATTTCGAAGGAACCCTATGAGGCCCTCTGGAACCCTACAGAATACTCCAGGACCCGACAGCACTCTACAAGACCCTTAGCAACACAACGGAACCTCACTAAAACCCTATGGGCTCCTACAGAACACTGCAGGTGCCTACGGAACCCTACAGACCCCTACGGAACCCTACAGACACCTGCGGGCACTTACGGAACCCTGCAGGCCCCTACGGAACCCTACAGGTCCATACAGAACCCCACAGGGCCCTACGGAACTTTACCAGCCACTACGGAACTCTACGGGCCCCTACGGAACCCTGCAGAACCCTCCGGAACCTTACAGAATCCCACAGACTCCTACAGACTTCTGCGGGCACTTACACAACCCTACAGGTCCCTACGGCAATCTACGGGACTCTATGGGCCCCTAGGGAACCCTATAGATTTCGATGGAACCCTACGAGCCCCTCTGGAACCCTACAGAATACTCCAGGACCCGACAGCACTCTACAAGACCCTTAGCAACACAACGGAACCTCACTAAAACCCTATGGGCTCCTACAGAACACTGTAGGCGCCTACGGAAACCTACAGACCCCTACAGAATACTACCAGCCACTACAGAAAAATATGGCCCCTACGGAACTCTACGGAACCTGGCAGAAACACTGTGCGCCCCTACAGGCCCTTGCGGGCACTTGCAGAACTCTGCAGGAACCCACGGAACTTTATGGAACCCTACCAGCCCCTACGGAAGCCTAAAGACCCTTGCAGGCAGTTACGGAACGGTACAGGGCCCTAGGGAACTTTACCAGCCACTATGGAACTCTACGGGCCCCTGCGGAACCCTGCAGAACCCTCCAGAACCTTACAGAATCCCACGGATTCCTACAGACTCCTGCGGGCACTTACTCAACCCTAGAGGACCCTACGGAACACTACTGGCTCCTGCGGTACTCCAGAGGCCTCTAGGGAACCTACAAAGCTCTACGGAACCCTATGGATCCTTACGGCACAGTACGGGCCCCTTCAGACCTCTGCGGGCGCTTATGGAAACCTACAGGACCCTACGGAACTGTACGAGACTCTACAGGCCCCTAGGGAACACCACAGGCCCCTACGGAACCGTACGAGACTCTACAGGCCCCTAGGGAACACCACAGGCCCCTACGGAACCCTACACAACCCTCTGGAAACTTATGGAACCCTACAAGCTCCTACCAACCCCTGCGAGCACTTACACAACCCTACAGGTCCCTACGGCAATCTACGGGACTCTATGGGCCCCTAGGGAACCCTATAGATTTCGAAGGAACCCTATGAGGCCCTCTGGAACCCTACAGAATACTCCAGGACCCGACAGCACTCTACAAGACCCTTAGCAACACAACGGAACCTCACTAAAACCCTATGGGCTCCTACAGAACACTGCAGGTGCCTACGGAACCCTACAGACCCCTACGGAACCCTACAGACACCTGCGGGCACTTACGGAACCCTGCAGGCCCCTACGGAACGCTACAGGTCCATACATAACCCCACAGGGCCCTACGGAACTTTACCAGCCACTACGGAACTCTACGGGCCCCTACGGAACCCTGCAGAACCCTCCAGAACCTTACAGAATCCCACAGACTCCTGCGGGCACTTACACAACCCTACAGGTCCCTACGGAAATCTACGGGACTCTATGGGCCCCTAGGGAACCCTATCGATTTCGATGGAACCCTATGAGCCACTCTGGAACCCTACAGAATACTCCAGGACCCGACAGCACTCTACAAGACCCTTAGCAACACAACGGAACCTCACTAAAACCCTATGGGCTCCTACAGAACACTGTAGGCACCTACGGAACCCTACAGACCCCTACAGAATACTACCAGTCACTACAGAAAAATATGGCCCCTACGGAACTCTACGGAACCTGGCAGAAACACTGTGGGCCCCTACAGGCCCTTGCGGGCACTTGCAGAACTCTGCAGGAACCCACGGAACTTTATGGAACCCTACCAGCCCCTACGGAAGCCTAAAGACCCTTGCAGGCAGTTACGGAACGGTACAGGGCCCTAGGGAACTTTACCAGCCACTACGGAACTCTAGGGGCCCCTACGGAACCCTGCAGAACCCTCCAGAACCTTACAGAATCCCACGGATTCCTACAGACTCCTGCGGGCACTTACTCAACCCTAGAGGACCCTACGGAACACTACTGGCTCCTGCGGTACTCCAGAGGCCTCTAGGGAACCTACGAAGCTCTACGGAACCCTATGGATCCTTACGGCACAGTACGGGCCCCTTCAGACCTCTGCGGGCGCTTATGGAAACCTACAGGACCCTACCGAAACTGTACGAGACTCTACAGGCCCCTAGGGAACACCACAGGCCCCTACGGAACCCTACACAACCCTCCGGAAACATATGGCACCCTACAAGCTCCTACCAACCCCTGCGGGCACTTACATAACCCTACAGGTCCCTACGGCAATCTACGGGACTCTATGGGCCCCTAGGGAACCCTACAGATTTCGACGGAACCCTACCAGCCCCTCTGGAACCCTACAGAATACTCCAGGACCCGACAGCACTCTACAAGACCCTTAGCAACACAACGGAACCTCACTAAAACCCTATGGGCTCCTACAGAACACTGCAGGTGCCTACGGAACCCTACAGACACCTGCGGGCACTTACGGAACCCTGCAGGCCCCTACGGAACCCTACAGGTCCATACAGAACCCCACAGGGCCCTACGGAACTTTACCAGCCGCTACGGAACTCTACGGGCCCCTACGGAACCCTGCAGAACCCTCCAGAACCTTACAGAATCCCACAGACTCCTACAGACTTCTGCGGGCACTTACACAACCCTACAGGTCCCTACGGAAATCTACGGGACTCTATGGGCCCCTAGGGAACCCTATAGGTTTCGATGGAACCCTACGAGCCCCTCTGGAACCCTACAGAATACTCCAGGACCCGACAGCACTCTACAAGACCCTTAGCAACACAACGGAACCTCACTAAAACCCTATGGGCTCCTACAGAACACTGTAGGCGCCTACGGAAACCTACAGACCCCTACAGAATACTACCAGCCACTACAGAAAAATATGGCCCCTACGGAACTCTACGGAACCTGGCAGAAACACTGTGCGCCCCTACAGGCCCTTGCGGGCACTTGCAGAACTCTGCAGGAACCCACGGAACTTTATGGAACCCTACCAGCCCCTACGGAAGCCTAAAGACCCTTGCAGGCAGTTACGGAACGGTACAGGGCCCTAGGGAACTTTACCAGCCACTACGGAACTCTAGGGGCCCCTACGGAACCCTGCAGAACCCTCCAGAACCTTACAGAATCCCACGGATTCCTACAGACTCCTGCGGGCACTTACTCAACCCCAGAGGACCCTACGGAACACTGCCAGCTCCTATGGAAGGAACCCTACGGGCCCCTACAGAACACTACTGGCTCCTGCGGTACTCCACAGGCCTCTAGGGAACCTACGAAGCTCTACGGAACCCTATGGATCCTTACGGCACAGTACGGGCCCCTTCAGACCTCTGCGGGCGCTTATGGAAACCTACAGGACCCTACGGAACTGTACGAGACTCTACAGGCCCCTAGGGAACACCACAGGCCCCTACGGAACCGTACGAGACTCTACAAGCCCCTAGGGAACACCACAGGCCCCTACGGAACCCTACACAACCCTCTGGAAACTTATGGAACCCTACAAGCTCCTACCAACCCCTGCGAGCACTTACACAACCCTACAGGTCCCTACGGCAATCTACGGGACTCTATGGGCCCCTAGGGAACCCTACAGATTTCGAAGGAACCCTATGAGGCCCTCTGGAACCCTACAGAATACTCCAGGACCCGACAGCACTCTACAAGACCCTTAGCAACACAACGGAACCTCACTAAAACCCTATGGGCTCCTACAGAACACTGCAGGTGCCTACGGAACCCTACAGACCCCTACGGAACCCTACAGACACCTGCGGGCACTTACGGAACCCTGCCAGCCCCTACGGAACCCTACAGGTCCATACAGAACCCCACAGGGCCCTACGGAACTTTACCAGCCACTACGGAACTCTACGGGCCCCTACGGAACCCTGCAGAACCCTCCAGAACCTTACAGAATCCCACAGACTCCTGCGGGCACTTACACAACCCTAGAGGACCCTACGGAACACTACTGGCTCCTGCGGTACTCCAGAGGCCTCTAGGGAACCTACAAAGCTCTACGGAACCCTATGGATCCTTACGGCACAGTACGGGCCCCTTCAGACCTCTGCGGGCGCTTATGGAAACCTACAGGACCCTACCGAAACTGTACGAGACTCTACAGGCCCCTAGGGAACACCACAGGCCCCTACGGAACCCTACACAACCCTCCGGAAACATATGGCACCCTACAAGCTCCTACCAACCCCTGCGGGCACTTACATAACCCTACAGGTCCCTACGGCAATCTACGGGACTCTATGGGCCCCTAGGGAACCCTACAGATTTCGACGGAACCCTACGAGCCCCCCTGGAACCCTACAGAATACTCCAGGACCCGACAGCACTCTACAAGACCCTTAGCAACACAACGGAACCTCACTAAAACCCTATGGGCTCCTACAGAACACTGCAGGTGCCTACGGAACCCTACAGACCCCTACGGAACCCTACCGACACCTGCGGGCACTTACGGAACCCTGCAGGCCCCTACGGAACCCTACAGGTCCATACAGAACCCCACAGGGCCCTACGGAACTTTACCAGCCGCTACGGAACTCTACGGGCCCCTACGGAACCCTGCAGAACCCTCCAGAACCTTACAGAATCCCACAGACTCCTACAGACTTCTGCGGGCACTTACACAACCCTACAGGTCCCTACGGCAATCTACGGGACTCTATGGGCCCCTAGGGAACCCTATAGATTTCGATGGAACCCTACGAGCCCCTCTGGAACCCTACAGAATACTCCAGGACCCGACAGCACTCTACAAGACCCTTAGCAACACAACGGAACCTCACTAAAACCCTATGGGCTCCTACAGAACACTGTAGGCGCCTACGGAAACCTACAGACCCCTACAGAATACTACCAGCCACTACAGAAAAATATGGCCCCTACGGAACTCTACGGAACCTGGCAGAAACACTGTGCGCCCCTACAGGCCCTTGCGGGCACTTGCAGAACTCTGCAGGAACCCACGGAACTTTATGGAACCCTACCAGCCCCTACGGAAGCCTAAAGACCCTTGCAGGCAGTTACGGAACGGTACAGGGCCCTAGGGAACTTTACCAGCCACTACGGAACTCTAGGGGCCCCTACGGAACCCTGCAGAACCCTCCGGAACCTTACAGAATCCCACGGATTCCTACAGACTTCTGCGGGCACTTACACAACCCTACAGGTCCCTACGGAAATCTACGGGACTCTATGGGCCCCTAGGGAACCCTACAGATTTCGACGGAACCCTACGAGCCCCTCTGGAACCCTACAGAATACTCCAGGACCTGACAGCACTCTACAAGACCCTTAGCAACACAACAGAACCTCACTAAACCCTATGGGCTCCTACAGAACACTGTAGGCGCCTACGGAAACCTACAGACCCCTACAGAATACTACCAGCCACTACAGAAAAATATGGCCCCTACGGAACTCTACGGAACCTGGCAGAAACACTGTGCGCCCCTACAGGCCCTTGCGGGCACTTGCAGAACTCTGCAGGAACCCACGGAACTTTATGGAACCCTACCAGCCCCTACGGAAGCCTAAAGACCCTTGCAGGCAGTTACGGAACGGTACAGGGCCCTAGGGAACTTTACCAGCCACTATGGAACTCTACGGGCCCCTGCGGAACCCTGCGGAACCCTGCAGAACCCTCCAGAACCTTACAGAATCCCACGGATTCCTACAGACTCCTGCGGGCACTTACTCAACCCTAGAGGACCCTACGGAACACTGCCAGCTCCTATGGAAGGAACCCTACGGGCCCCTACAGAACACTACTGGCTCCTGCGGTACTCCAGAGGCCTCTAGGGAACCTACGAAGCTCTACGGAACCCTATGGATCCTTACGGCACAGTACGGGCCCCTTCAGACCTCTGCGGGCGCTTATGGAAACCTACGGAACTGTACGAGACTCTACAGGCCCCTAGGGAACACCACAGGCCCCTACGGAACCGTACGAGACTCTACAGGCCCCTAGGGAACACCACAGGCCCCTACGGAACCCTACACAACCCTCTGGAAACTTATGGAACCCTACAAGCTCCTACCAACCCCTGCGAGCACTTACACAACCCTACAGGTCCCTACGGCAATCTACGGGACTCTATGGGCCCCTAGGGAACCCTATAGATTTCGAAGGAACCCTATGAGGCCCTCTGGAACCCTACAGAATACTCCAGGACCCGACAGCACTCTACAAGACCCTTAGCAACACAACGGAACCTCACTAAAACCCTATGGGCTCCTACAGAACACTGCAGGTGCCTACGGAACCCTACAGACCCCTACGGAACCCTACAGACACCTGCGGGCACTTACGGAACCCTGCAGGCCCCTACGGAACCCTACAGGTCCATACAGAACCCCACAGGGCCCTACGGAACTTTACCAGCCACTACGGAACTCTACGGGGCCCTACGGAACCCTGCAGAACCCTCCGGAACCTTACAGAATCCCACAGACTCCTACAGACTTCTGCGGGCACTTACACAACCCTACAGGTCCCTACGGCAATCTACGGGACTCTATGGGCCCCTAGGGAACCCTACAGATTTCGACGGAACCCTACCAGCCCCTCTGGAACCCTACAGAATACTCCAGGACCCGACAGCACTCTACAAGACCCTTAGCAACACAACGGAACCTCACTAAAACCCTATGGGCTCCTACAGAACACTGTAGGCGCCTACGGAAACCTACAGACCCCTACAGAATACTACCAGCCACTACAGAAAAATATGGCCCCTACGGAACTCTACGGAACCTGGCAGAAACACTGTGCGCCCCTACAGGCCCTTGCGGGCACTTGCAGAACTCTGCAGGAACCCACGGAACTTTATGGAACCCTACCAGCCCCTACGGAAGCCTAAAGACCCTTGCAGGCAGTTACGGAACGGTACAGGGCCCTAGGGAACTTTACCAGCCACTACGGAACTCTAGGGGCCCCTACGGAACCCTGCAGAACCCTCCGGAACCTTACAGAATCCCACAGACTCCTACAGACTTCTGCGGGCACTTACACAACCCTACAGGTCCCTACGGCAATCTACGGGACTCTATGGGCCCCTAGGGAACCCTACAGATTTCGACGGAACCCTACCAGCCCCTCTGGAACCCTACAGAATACTCCAGGACCCGACAGCACTCTACAAGACCCTTAGCAACACAACGGAACCTCACTAAAACCCTATGGGCTCCTACAGAACACTGTAGGCGCCTACGGAAACCTACAGACCCCTACAGAATACTACCAGCCACTACAGAAAAATATGGCCCCTACGGAACTCTACGGAACCTGGCAGAAACACTGTGCGCCCCTACAGGCCCTTGCGGGCACTTGCAGAACTCTGCAGGAACCCACGGAACTTTATGGAACCCTACCAGCCCCTACGGAAGCCTAAAGACCCTTGCAGGCAGTTACGGAACGGTACAGGGCCCTAGGGAACTTTACCAGCCACTACGGAACTCTAGGGGCCCCTACGGAACCCTGCAGAACCCTCCAGAACCTTACAGAATCCCACGGATTCCTACAGACTCCTGCGGGCACTTACTCAACCCTAGAGGACCCTACGGAACACTGCCAGCTCCTATGGAAGGAACCCTACGGGCCCCTACAGAACACTACTGGCTCCTGCGGTACTCCACAGGCCTCTAGGGAACCTACGAAGCTCTACGGAACCCTATGGATCCTTACGGCACAGTACGGGCCCCTTCAGACCTCTGCGGGCGCTTATGGAAACCTACAGGACCCTACGGAACTGTACGAGACTCTACAGGCCCCTAGGGAACACCACAGGCCCCTACGGAACCGTACGAGACTCTACAGGCCCCTAGGGAACACCACAGGCCCCTACGGAACCCTACACAACCCTCTGGAAACTTATGGAACCCTACAAGCTCCTACCAACCCCTGCGAGCACTTACACAACCCTACAGGTCCCTACGGCAATCTACGGGACTCTATGGGCCCCTAGGGAACACTATAGATTTCGAAGGAACCCTATGAGGCCCTCTGGAACCCTACAGAATACTCCAGGACCCGACAGCACTCTACAAGACCCTTAGCAACACAACGGAACCTCACTAAAACCCTATGGGCTCCTACAGAACACTGCAGGTGCCTACGGAACCCTACAGACCCCTACGGAACCCTACAGACACCTGCGGGCACTTACGGAACCCTGCAGGCCCCTACGGAACCCTACAGGTCCATACAGAACCCCACAGGGCCCTACGGAACTTTACCAGCCACTACGGAACTCTACGGGCCCCTACGGAACCCTGCAGAACCCTCCAGAACCTTACAGAATCCCACAGACTCCTACAGACTTCTGCGGGCACTTACACAACCCTACAGGTCCCTACGGAAATCTACGGGACTCTATGGGCCCCTAGGGAACCCTACAGATTTCGACGGAACCCTACCAGCCCCTCTGGAACCCTACAGAATACTCCAGGACCCGACAGCACTCTACAAGACCCTTAGCAACACAACGGAACCTCACTAAAACCCTATGGGCTCCTACAGAACACTGTAGGCGCCTACGGAAACCTACAGACCCCTACAGAATACTACCAGCCACTACAGAAAAATATGGCCCCTACGGAACTCTACGGAACCTGGCAGAAACACTGTGCGCCCCTACAGGCCCTTGCGGGCACTTGCAGAACTCTGCAGGAACCCACGGAACTTTATGGAACCCTACCAGCCCCTACGGAAGCCTAAAGACCCTTGCAGGCAGTTACGGAACGGTACAGGGCCCTAGGGAACTTTACCAGCCACTATGGAACTCTACGGGCCCCTGCGGAACCCTGCGGAACCCTGCAGAACCCTCCAGAACCTTACAGAATCCCACGGATTCCTACAGACTCCTGCGGGCACTTACTCAACCCTAGAGGACCCTACGGAACACTGCCAGCTCCTATGGAAGGAACCCTACGGGCCCCTACAGAACACTACTGGCTCCTGCGGTACTCCACAGGCCTCTAGGGAACCTACGAAGCTCGACGGAACCCTATGGATCCTTACGGCACAGTACGGGCCCCTTCAGACCTCTGCGGGCGCTTATGGAAACCTACGGAACTGTACGAGACTCTACAGGCCCCTAGGGAACACCACAGGCCCCTACGGAACCGTACGAGACTCTACAGGCCCCTAGGGAACACCACAGGCCCCTACGGAACCCTACACAACCCTCTGGAAACTTATGGAACCCTACAAGCTCCTACCAACCCCTGCGAGCACTTACACAACCCTACAGGTCCCTACGGAAATCTACGGGACTCTATGGGCCCCTAGGGAACCCTATAGATTTCGAAGGAACCCTATGAGGCCCTCTGGAACCCTACAGAATACTCCAGGACCCGACAGCACTCTACAAGACCCTTAGCAACACAACGGAACCTCACTAAAACCCTATGGGCTCCTACAGAACACTGCAGGTGCCTACGGAACCCTACAGACCCCTACGGAACCCTACAGACACCTGCGGGCACTTACGGAACCCTGCAGGCCCCTACGGAACCCTACAGGTCCATACAGAACCCCACAGGGCCCTACGGAACTTTACCAGCCACTACGGAACTCTACGGGGCCCTACGGAACCCTGCAGATCCCTCCGGAACCTTACAGAATCCCACAGACTCCTACAGACTTCTGCGGGCACTTACACAACCCTACAGGTCCCTACGGCAATCTACGGGACTCTATGGGCCCCTAGGGAACCCTACAGATTTCGATGGAACCCTACGAGCCCCTCTGGAACCCTACAGAATACTCCAGGACCCGACAGCACTCTACAAGACCCTTAGCAACACAACGGAACCTCACTAAAACCCTATGGGCTCCTACAGAACACTGTAGGCGCCTACGGAAACCTACAGACCCCTACAGAATACTACCAGCCACTACAGAAAAATATGGTCCCTACGGAACTCTACGGAACCTGGCAGAAACACTGTGCGCCCCTACAGGCCCTTGCGGGCACTTGCAGAACTCTGCAGGAACCCACGGAACTTTATGGAACCCTACCAGCCCCTACGGAAGCCTAAAGACCCTTGCAGGCAGTTACGGAACGGTACAGGGCCCTTGGGAACTTTACCAGCCACTATGGAACTCTACGGGCCCCTGCGGAACCCTGCAGAACCCTCCAGAACCTTACAGAATCCCACGGATTCCTACAGACTCCTGCGGGCACTTACTCAACCCTAGAGGACCCTACGGAACACTACTGGCTCCTGCGGTACTCCAGAGGCCTCTAGGGAACCTACAAAGCTCTACGGAACCCTATGGATCCTTACGGCACAGTACGGGCCCCTTCAGACGTCTGCGGGCGCTTATGGAAACCTACAGGACCCTACCGAAACTGTACGAGACTCTACAGGCCCCTAGGGAACACCACAGGCCCCTACGGAACCCTACACAACCCTCCGGAAACATATGGCACCCTACAAGCTCCTACCAACCCCTGCGGGCACTTACATAACCCTACAGGTCCCTACGGCAATCTACGGGACTCTATGGGCCCCTAGGGAACCCTACAGATTTCGACAGAACCCTACCAGCCCCTCTGGAACCCTACAGAATACTCCAGGACCCGACAGCACTCTACAAGACCCTTAGCAACACAACGGAACCTCACTAAAACCCTATGGGCTCCTACAGAACACTGCAGGTGCCTACGGAACCCTACAGACACCTGCGGGCACTTACGGAACCCTGCAGGCCCCTACGGAACCCTACAGGTCCATACAGAACCCCACAGGGCCCTACGGAACTTTACCAGCCACTACGGAACTCTACGGGCCCCTACGGAACCCTGCAGAACCCTCCAGAACCTTACAGAATCCCACAGACTCCTACAGACTTCTGCGGGCACTTACACAACCCTACAGGTCCCTACGGAAATCTACGGGACTCTATGGGCCCCTAGGGAACCCTATAGATTTCGATGGAACCCTACGAGCCCCTCTGGAACCCTACAGAATACTCCAGGACCCGACAGCACTCTACAAGACCCTTAGCAACACAACGGAACCTCACTAAAACCCTATGGGCTCCTACAGAACACTGTAGGCGCCTACGGAAACCTACAGACCCCTACAGAATACTACCAGCCACTACAGAAAAATATGGCCCCTACGGAACTCTACGGAACCTGGCAGAAACACTGTGCGCCCCTACAGGCCCTTGCGGGCACTTGCAGAACTCTGCAGGAACCCACGGAACTTTATGGAACCCTACCAGCCCCTACGGAAGCCTAAAGACCCTTGCAGGCAGTTACGGAACGGTACAGGGCCCTAGGGAACTTTACCAGCCACTATGGAACTCTACGGGCCCCTGCGGAACCCTGCAGAACCCTCCAGAACCTTACAGAATCCCACGGATTCCTACAGACTCCTGCGGGCACTTACTCAACCCTAGAGGACCCTACGGAACACTGCCAGCTCCTATGGAAGGAACCCTACGGGCCCGTACAGAACACTACTGGCTCCTGCGGTACTCCACAGGCCTCTAGGGAACCTACGAAGCTCTACGGAACACTATGGATCCTTACGGCACAGTACGGGCCCCTTCAGACCTCTGCGGGCGCTTATGGAAACCTACGGAACTGTACGAGACTCTACAGGCCCCTAGGGAACACCACAGGCCCCTACGGAACCGTACGAGACTCTACAGGCCCCTAGGGAACACCACAGGCCCCTACGGAACCCTACACAACCCTCTGGAAACTTATGGAACCCTACAAGCTCCTACCAACCCCTGCGAGCACTTACACAACCCTACAGGTCCCTACGGCAATCTACGGGACTCTATGGGCCCCTAGGGAACCCTATAGATTTCGAAGGAACCCTATGAGGCCCTCTGGAACCCTACAGAATACTCCAGGACCCGACTGCACTCTACAAGACCCTTAGCAACACAACGGAACCTCACTAAAACCCTATGGGCTCCTACAGAACACTGCAGGTGCCTACGGAACCCTACAGACCCCTACGGAACCCTACAGACACCTGCGGGCACTTACGGAACCCTGCAGGCCCCTACGGAACCCTACAGGTCCATACAGAACCCCACAGGGCCCTACGGAACTTTACCAGCCACTACGGAACTCTACGGGGCCCTACGGAACCCTGCAGATCCCTCCGGAACCTTACAGAATCCCACAGACTCCTACAGACTTCTGCGGGCACTTACACAACCCTACAGGTCCCTACGGCAATCTACGGGACTCTATGGGCCCCTAGGGAACCCTACAGATTTCGATGGAACCCTACCAGCCCCTCTGGAACCCTACAGAATACTCCAGGACCCGACAGCACTCTACAAGACCCTTAGCAACACAACGGAACCTCACTAAAACCCTATGGGCTCCTACAGAACACTGTAGGCGCCTACGGAAACCTACAGACCCCTACAGAATACTACCAGCCACTACAGAAAAATATGGTCCCTACGGAACTCTACGGAACCTGGCAGAAACACTGTGCGCCCCTACAGGCCCTTGCGGGCACTTGCAGAACTCTGCAGGAACCCACGGAACTTTATGGAACCCTACCAGCCCCTACGGAAGCCTAAAGACCCTTGCAGGCAGTTACGGAACGGTACAGGGCCCTTGGGAACTTTACCAGCCACTATGGAACTCTACGGGCCCCTGCGGAACCCTGCAGAACCCTCCAGAACCTTACAGAATCCCACGGATTCCTACAGACTCCTGCGGGCACTTACTCAACCCTAGAGGACCCTACGGAACACTACTGGCTCCTGCGGTACTCCAGAGGCCTCTAGGGAACCTACAAAGCTCTACGGAACCCTATGGATCCTTACGGCACAGTACGGGCCCCTTCAGACCTCTGCGGGCGCTTATGGAAACCTACAGGACCCTACCGAAACTGTACGAGACTCTACAGGCCCCTAGGGAACACCACAGGCCCCTACGGAACCCTACACAACCCTCCGGAAACATATGGCACCCTACAAGCTCCTACCAACCCCTGCGGGCACTTACATAACCCTACAGGTCCCTACGGCAATCTACGGGACTCTATGGGCCCCTAGGGAACCCTACAGATTTCGACAGAACCCTACCAGCCCCTCTGGAACCCTACAGAATACTCCAGGACCCGACAGCACTCTACAAGACCCTTAGCAACACAACGGAACCTCACTAAAACCCTATGGGCTCCTACAGAACACTGCAGGTGCCTACGGAACCCTACAGACACCTGCGGGCACTTACGGAACCCTGCAGGCCCCTACGGAACCCTACAGGTCCATACAGAACCCCACAGGGCCCTACGGAACTTTACCAGCCACTACGGAACTCTACGGGCCCCTACGGAACCCTGCAGAACCCTCCAGAACCTTACAGAATCCCACAGACTCCTACAGACTTCTGCGGGCACTTACACAACCCTACAGGTCCCTACGGAAATCTACGGGACTCTATGGGCCCCTAGGGAACCCTACAGATTTCGACGGAACCCTACCAGCCCCTCTGGAACCCTACAGAATACTCCAGGACCCGACAGCACTCTACAAGACCCTTAGCAACACAACGGAACCTCACTAAAACCCTATGGGCTCCTACAGAACACTGTAGGCGCCTACGGAACCCTACAGACCCCTACAGAATACTACCAGCCACTACAGAAAAATATGGCCCCTACGGAACTCTACGGAACCTGGCAGAAACACTGTGCGCCCCTACAGGCCCTTGCGGGCACTTGCAGAACTCTGCAGGAACCCACGGAACTTTATGGAACCCTACCAGCCCCTACGGAAGCCTAAAGACCCTTGCAGGCAGTTACGGAACGGTACAGGGCCCTAGGGAACTTTACCAGCCACTACGGAACTCTAGGGGCCCCTACGGAACCCTGCAGAACCCTCCAGAACCTTACAGAATCCCACGGATTCCTACAGACTCCTGCGGGCACTTACTCAACCCTAGAGGACCCTACGGAACACTGCCAGCTCCTATGGAAGGAACCCTACGGGCCCCTACAGAACACTACTGGCTCCTGCGGTACTCCACAGGCCTCTAGGGAACCTACGAAGCTCGACGGAACCCTATGGATCCTTACGGCACAGTACGGGCCCCTTCAGACCTCTGCGGGCGCTTATGGAAACCTACAGGACCCTACGGAACTGTACGAGACTCTACAGGCCCCTAGGGAACACCACAGGCCCCTACGGAACCGTACGAGACTCTACAGGCCCCTAGGGAACACCACAGGCCCCTACGGAACCCTACACAACCCTCTGGAAACTTATGGAACCCTACAAGCTCCTACCAACCCCTGCGAGCACTTACACAACCCTACAGGTCCCTACGGCAATCTACGGGACTCTATGGGCCCCTAGGGAACCCTATAGATTTCGAAGGAACCCTATGAGGCCCTCTGGAACCCTACAGAATACTCCAGGACCCGACAGCACTCTACAAGACCCTTAGCAACACAACGGAACCTCACTAAAACCCTATGGGCTCCTACAGAACACTGCAGGTGCCTACGGAACCCTACAGACCCCTACGGAACCCTACAGACACCTGCGGGCACTTACGGAACCCTGCAGGCCCCTACGGAACCCTACAGGTCCATACAGAACCCCACAGGGCCCTACGGAACTTTACCAGACACTACGGAACTCTACGGGGCCCTACGGAACCCTGCAGAACCCTCCGGAACCTTACAGAATCCCACAGACTCCTACAGACTTCTGCGGGCACTTACACAACCCTACAGGTCCCTACGGCAATCTACGGGACTCTATGGGCCCCTAGGGAACCCTACAGATTTCGATGGAACCCTACGAGGCCCTCTGGAACCCTACAGAATACTCCAGGACCCGACAGCACTCTACAAGACCCTTAGCAACACAACGGAACCTCACTAAAACCCTATGGGCTCCTACAGAACACTGTAGGCACCTACGGAAACCTACAGACCCCTACAGAATACTACCAGTCACTACAGAAAAATATGGCCCCTACGGAACTCTACGGAAACCTGGCAGAAACACTGTGCGCCCCTACAGGCCCTTGCGGGCACTTGCAGAACTCTGCAGGAACCCACGGAACTTTATGGAACCCTACCAGCCCCTACGGAAGCCTAAAGACCCTTGCAGGCAGTTACGGAACGGTACAGGGCCCTAGGGAACTTTACCAGCCACTATGGAACTCTACGGGCCCCTGCGGAACCCTGCAGAACCCTCCAGAACCTTACAGAATCCCACGGATTCCTGCAGACTCCTGCGGGCACTTACTCAACCCTAGAGGACCCTACGGAACACTACTGGCTCCTGCGGTACTCCAGAGGCCTCTAGGGAACCTACAAAGCTCTACGGAACCCTATGGATCCTTACGGCACAGTACGGGCCCCTTCAGACGTCTGCGGGCGCTTATGGAAACCTACAGGACCCTACCGAAACTGTACGAGACTCTACAGGCCCCTAGGGAACACCACAGGCCCCTACGGAACCCTACACAACCCTCCGGAAACATATGGCACCCTACAAGCTCCTACCAACCCCTGCGGGCACTTACATAACCCTACAGGTCCCTACGGCAATCTACGGGACTCTATGGGCCCCTAGGGAACCCTACAGATTTCGACGGAACCCTACCAGCCCCTCTGGAACCCTACAGAATACTCCAGGACCCGACAGCACTCTACAAGACCCTTAGCAACACAACGGAACCTCACTAAAACCCTATGGGCTCCTACAGAACACTGCAGGTGCCTACGGAACCCTACAGACACCTGCGGGCACTTACGGAACCCTGCAGGCCCCTACGGAACCCTACAGGTCCATACAGAACCCCACAGGGCCCTACGGAACTTTACCAGCCACTACGGAACTCTACGGGCCCCTACGGAACCCTGCAGAACCCTCCAGAACCTTACAGAATCCCACAGACTCCTACAGACTTCTGCGGGCACTTACACAACCCTACAGGTCCCTACGGAAATCTACGGGACTCTATGGGCCCCTAGGGAACCCTATAGATTTCGATGGAACCCTACGAGCCCCTCTGGAACCCTACAGAATACTCCAGGACCCGACAGCACTCTACAAGACCCTTAGCAACACAACGGAACCTCACTAAAACCCTATGGGCTCCTACAGAACACTGTAGGCGCCTACGGAAACCTACAGACCCCTACAGAATACTACCAGCCACTACAGAAAAATATGGCCCCTACGGAACTCTACGGAACCTGGCAGAAACACTGTGCGCCCCTACAGGCCCTTGCGGGCACTTGCAGAACTCTGCAGGAACCCACGGAACTTTATGGAACCCTACCAGCCCCTACGGAAGCCTAAAGACCCTTGCAGGCAGTTACGGAACGGTACAGGGCCCTAGGGAACTTTACCAGCCACTATGGAACTCTACGGGCCCCTGCGGAACCCTGCAGAACCCTCCAGAACCTTACAGAATCCCACGGATTCCTACAGACTCCTGCGGGCACTTACTCAACCCTAGAGGACCCTACGGAACACTGCCAGCTCCTATGGAAGGAACCCTACG